>NC_061109.1:2849275-2894275 GCF_015104395.2 Macrobrachium nipponense
AATGAGTACGAGTTACCTCAAAAGAGACATTATATACCTTTCCATAGTGTAAATTTTTTAAGAGACATGACTGAAATTAATGTCGACTGGTATGCAAACCAGTAGGACAATGGATAATTAAAGAAACCTCATTACAGGATATTTACATAGCTTTCAAAATAATGATTGCTAATCTTGCAACAGACAAATGGAGCCGATGCCTGGTTGCAAAGGAGAGAGTGAAGAGTCGAAAAGGGGCCGGTTGCAGAACAATGAAGGGCGAGACAACACGGTTCTGGAAATAGATTATTCCAGCTGAACTTAATCCATAAAAGAACGCTTTCAGTAGCGCTAACTTATCAATCTGGAGGGAGATCTTAACTTTATGACTTTGAATGCAAAGGGTATCCTATCTCTGACTAAATTCATGCAAAGAACAATAAATCCTTCGGTTTATAAGTAAAGGAACGTACATATGAATAGTAGCGGGAGCTATGGAGACAGATTTGGAGGGGAAAGGAAAGGAAAGGAAAGGAAAGGATATCGAAATGAGAAGTCTTAATATTCAATGAAAGGTGGCGTTGATGGGTCCTTCTTCAACAACTGAATGGGTTGTTGCTTTTTTACCTCTTGGCTACCAGTGGCTTCTGAGATAAAGAGTAGGTACATATAAGTTCATGGATGTCCGGGTGTTTGAGAGAGAGATTTCTATTTCCCCCCCTTTCTGGATGACAGGTGTCTGGGAGTGCGAAGCTGGCCAAATGTTCAGCTACCTAACTCTGCTGTAGAAAGTTTCGGTGTGTGGCCGTCTTACGTCACTATACAGACCCGTCGTCCAGAAAGGGGTTGGATGGAATTCAGCTGGCTGTGTAATGCTGTTTTTTCCCACAACTACAAGGGGTTGGCGGAGGCTGGAACAAGGAGGTTGAATCCCTATTAAACCTCCTTGGGATGGAAAGGCAAGAATCCCCCGTTGGGACAAGACAAGCGCTGGATTAGTTTCTAAGACCAGATTCTCGCTCTAACTGGCGGGTACCCCAGTTGACCTTTTCCTAAAACCCATCTCAAAAAATCTTCTCTTGTAGGGTAGTTTGTAGTCCCCTCCCTGGGCGCTGCTCTAACTATCCTATCCACAGGAATTCTCTCCTTATGGATACCTACGACAGAGGTGGTGGAGGCTAAATATTTATATTACATATTTATATGTGTGTCGTTATATATATATATATATATATATATATATATATATATATATATATACATATATATATATATCATATATATACGTATACATGCAATTTATTCACCGCTCTTCCAAAAGCGTTAAACAAACTGAATTTCGTTTGTAAGCCGAGGAGGAAGTATCAGAATTTTGAGCCGATAGGCGAAGGGTAGTTTGTCAAAAATGTTTCATTGCGTGATCCAATAAATCATCGGGTGGCCGGTCCCTACCCCCCCCCACCCCCCCACCCCCCCCCCCCGCCCTCCCAGACCTGACCAGACGGCTTATCAGACCCGCGCAAATGCAATCCGCTTTTTTTCTTTGGATGCAGCAGCGTGAAATGATGGAAAATTTATTCGAGGGTTCCAAAACGAAACGAAAATAAGTCATGGAGTTTTCTGTATACATATAATAATTGCTGTATACAACTTTTAGTTGCCGCCCATGAAACTTTCAGCCACGGCCCGCTGGTTGCCAATAACATTAGCCCTATAGCAGTGCCAGGTGCACGATCATGGCTAAATTACATCTTAAATGAAACAGAAACTACTGAGGCTAGAGGGCTGCAATTTGGTGTGTTTGATGATTGGAGGGTGGATGATCAAAATACCAGTTTGCAGCCCTCAACCCTCAGCTGTTTTTTAGATCTGAGGGCGGACAGAAAAAGCGCGGACGGACACAAATAGCCATCTCAACAGTTTTCTTTTACAGAAAAAAACAAATTTTTCGTTTGCAGCTAAGGTGGCAAAGACCATGATAACGATGATAAAGATATGAGAAAATAAATATTTTCATTATAGATATAATAAGGTACAGGTTGATATTGACCTTAATCACTCTATTTCAGTGGTTTTTAACCTTTTTATTATCACGTCCCTCTAAGAGGTGCTCCCTCCCTCCACGCCCCCCTTGCATCTGTAAGTGAAATTCCATCCCAGATTTACGGGAAAATAAAAAAATGAAAAAAAAAAGTGGAAGAGAAGGGATGTTTTTATTCTTTTGAGAATGAATTATTGAGATACCTGACACTGCTTCTTAGCTACTAGAGTCTTGAGTGCATGGTTGAATGCCAGAGAGTGCGCAGCGAAAGACCCCTTCAACATTCAGCCTGTTCCTGTTTTTGGTCTCGGGAACAACGACCGTGGAAAATGCAGCGTCACAAAGAGACGAGAATCCGAACATTCTCAGGATCCAAGCGACTCCAACTCGAGTAGTAGACTATAAGAAAATTAACGTTATAAGGCAACACTTTTGCATCTTTTCTAAAACCTTTGAATATGAGTTCCTCATTCTTGATAAGAGAATAACGAATATAATTACAGAATCTTTCATTTTTTGTCCCTAGGGATCGCGACCCACCTGGAAATCTATGACGTCCCCCAAGTTGAGAACCGCTGCTTTATTTGACTGGGCAAATGCAGGAACAAAATCTTTGATGATGTAAATATCTATAGTAGATTCACATCAACCGTGCATTTGATGTCTAGGCCCTTCCCTTACGACGCTCCTGATTGGCTGTTGCTAAGTCAATCACAGAGCTGGAAACTCTCAATCCTTCTCGAGAGTTCACATGGGTATGATCTATGTTCCACCTCTCCTAAAAGACGCATCCCTCAGGAGAGGTGTAACATACATCCTACCTATGTGAATTCTCGAGAGAGACTGAGAGTTTCCAGCCCTGTCACTGGCTTATCAACAGCCAATCAGAAGCGTCGTAAGGGACTGGCCTAGACATCAAATGCACGGCTGATGTGAATCTACTACAGTAGCGGCATCACCAATTGTACTTTTAGTTTTAGCAACAGGAAAACTCTTAAAACAATGTTTGATTAAATTTAGGCGCATCAGATGCAAATAGCAATAATACCCAGGTCTGGGAACTCTTGGAAGTGGTTTGACTTTTATTTACCGTATGTCATTCTGGTGGGAGGCACTCAATTGAAAAACTCTTCAACTGGAATTATACCAAGAAGGTGTGAACATTGCTCGTATGATTAGCTAAGTAATGAGGCTATGATTATCATAGGTAGTTAATATATATATATATATATATATATATATATATATATAATATATATATATATATATAATAATTTTTTATCACATCACCATTGGCCGAATCGGTAACGTCACTGAAATCCTCATTTCTCTTCTGTCTGTCCGCTGGTTCGATTCCACGAGAGGACGGAATTATTATCAACTAAAAAAAAAAATTCTCCTTCGGTTAACTTACACGAAAATATATTAATTCCGAGGTAGAGCGAATGAATTGGATATTAAAGAACATTTGTAGCTTAATGCATATATATAATATATATACACGCATATACCTCGAAGTCCGTGTCACTAAAAGGTCATCGATAACTACTAAGCGGTTAATAGTTAATCTTGCATCGATCAGACTCAAACAACGAGATAATTGGCCCGAAGCGCAGCCGATCTTTTATGTGGTAATGTCTGTCCATTAGAGGCTTTGAATATCAATGGTTTTGAGCCAAAACTGTCGCACGATTAAGTCTTAAAGGTAATGAGGCATTGATATCGATTTCTTTCGCTATACTTCCGCCGCTCTCTCTCTTCCTGATTTTCCTTGGCGGTCATGAAGACGGAGGGATAGATTCTGAGAGAGAGAGAGAGAGAGGAGAGATTGCGAGAGAGAGAGAGAGAGAGAGAGAGAGGAGAGAGAGAGAGAGAGAGAGAGGGTGGGGGGGGGGGGGGGAAGGATTAAATGAGTAAACAACAAAACACGCACACGCGGGTATATAAAGTATATATGTATATAGGTGTATACAGTATGCACACATATTGTAAATAAACAAATTGAATATATATATATATATATATATATATATATATATATATATATAATATATATATATATATATATATATATATATATATAGAGAGAGAGAGAGAGAGAGAGAGAGAGAGAGTGTAATTACTTTTTATCAATGTGAATTATTCTAGTCAGGGACGCTTATGGTAATTACGCATAATTAGTAAAGTAGGCAGTGATCGTCCATAATTGGTCTTCGGGTTTATAATTGTGAAGACTTTGCCTGATGTGTGGTTACTGAACTAGACCAGGAAGCTGAATTAAAAAAAAAATTTAGTACAGATCAGATATCACTGCGTTTTTAAAGATCATAAAATGACCTTACAATAAAGTGACTATATAGATCTAACGTTCAGTGGAATCAATTTGGTTCGACAAAGTCCCAATGTTTTGAAATTCACTGCAAAGGAAGAACAAAAAGGGTGGCTGATTATACGGAAAATGAAAAGGTACACAATGACCAGGCATTCAATTACAGTGTAACATCTTTCTGCACTGGGACCTATGAGGTCAGTCAGCGCTGAAAGGAAAATGGAGAGTGAAGGGTTGGAAAGGCGAGACAGGAGGAAAACCTCAAAGGAGCTGAAGGACTTTGAAACAATTGTTAGGAGAGGGTGGATAGCAAGATGGAAGAAAGCAAATATGAAGGGAGGTACAGTAAGAGGAATGAAATGGGTTGTAGCTAGGGGCAGAAGGGACGCTGCGAAGAGCCTATAGTAATGTCTACAGTGCACCCCGTGAGGTAAACTGACGGCACTGACCCCTACGGATTCTTTTTGTATCGCATACTGAATCCGGGGTATTTTTGTGTTGCATACTGAATCCGGGGTATTTTTGTATCGCATACTGAATCCGGGGTATTTTTGTGTTGCATACTGAATCCGGGGTATTTTTTCTGTCGTATACTGAATTGGGTACTTTTTGTGTCGTATACTGAATCTGGGGTATTTTTGTGCCGTATATTTAATCTGGGGTATTTTTGTATTGTATACTGAATCCAAGGTATTTTTGTATCAAATACTGAATTCGGGGTACTTTTTCTGTCGTATACTGAATAGGGTACTTTTTGTCTCGTATGTTGAATCCAGGGTCTTTTTGTATTGTATACTGAATCCGGGGTATTTTTGTGTCGTATACTGAATTTGGGGTATTTAAGTATCGTATACTGAATCCGGGGTACTTTTTCTGTCGTATGCTGAATCTGGGGTCTTTTGGTATTGCATACTGAATCCGGGGTATTTTTGTGTAGTATACTGAATCTGGGGTAATTTTTGTGTTGTATACTAAATCTGGGTTATTTTTATGTCGTATACTGAATCTATGGTATTTTTGTGTCGTATACTGAACTGTCGTATACTGAATCCGAGGTAATTTTTGTGTCGTATACTGAATCCGCGTTCCATTTGTCCTTGGTACTCGAACAAATCAGGCTAACTTTTGTTTGCGATCAGTAGTCCATTGGCGTGCTCTGGGAGTTTCCCTTGGCTTGGCCAGGCATGGGAGATGAGGAATGAAACATTCAATCAGACACCACCATCTGAAACATTCGACTAGTTTTCCACTAACTCGGGAAATCGCGATTTTGCACCCTGGTTCAAAATTTGCATCATGGGTCATTGCAAACACACTCGCGTATTTTTCCTTTTAATTTGACGAGTTCCAGATTGGAGAGAGGTGCATATATTTTCGAAATAAAACCAGTAGGCTTTCGTTCGTTCGATGGTAGTTTTTTTTAGTATAAAGGATTAAATGTATTTATAACCACTTCCTTCTAGTTGATATTTTTTCATTTACAAGTTTACTCGTTCTTCAGATTCTCTTGCATTTCTTGAGCCGATCGAAGTATATTTCTTATTTCTCGTTCATTCCTCTGAGAGAGCAGGAACTCACCACACTCCCGAATGAAAACAGATTGCAAAACAATTTGTTCTTTTCAGAGAAGGTCGGGACAGAAACTGAGAAGCTCAGGCAATTCAGAATTTGATTGCCCTTCTCAGTCATACATGTTTGGAGTTAACTTATACATAACGTCTCTGACTTCGTATAGACGTATACAGGATACATATATATTGCATATGTTTTATATATATGATATATGTATGCATGTATGGCCTGGAAATAAAGTCGAAAAACAAGTCAGGACTACAACCTGTCTCTTATTTTCCACATGTGACAATGTGTCCCACACACAAACACAGACACAAATACACACACACACACACACACACACACACACACATATATATATATGTATATATATATATATATATATATATGATATATATATATATATATAACCGAATACCACAGGAAAATGAAAGTCAGAATTCCAAGAGCTTTCGTCTTTATTAAAGACGAAGTTCTTGGATTTCTTACTATCATTTATAATTTTTCTGTGGTATTCGCTTATTTAATGCAGTTCACGTGCATCTACTGTGTTATATATATATATAATATATATATATATATATATATATATATATTATATATATATATATATATATATATATATATATACCGAGTGCTTAAGTGTTATTTCAAGGTACACAGTGTACTTTGGAGATGTGCTGAAATGACACAAAAGCACTTGTTAAGAGCCCCATTCTTTGTTTCTGTAGCCCCAGCTATATGTCTCACCGAGCTAAGAGAGAGATTCTACCATTAGTCTACGACGGTTGCTTTGCCATCCACAAATTCAGCCCCTACACTATCCTTCCCTATTCCTCATTCAGCCCACGTCATTAAAACAGTCACTGCCACCGAGTCCTTAATCCCCCTGGATCCTGAAATCACTGACCATCAAAGCAGACGAAATCCTGGCGAGATAACTGGATCGTTGGCCAACCGTCAAAGCCAATTATGAACCTAAATAATGAATTAATTCGACGCTGGAATGGGGAGGAAGGCCCCACGATCACTTTATTAACCTCCCGGCGTTAATCAGGTTTGTTTGGTCGCCTCCGAAAGTCATGATAAACTGATATTCCTAAATCAGGTGGTAGGATATCGGTAGCAGTTCGACTGATAATATCCAAGGTTAATCTTTATGGAATCAGGGTTTTACTTCTGACACTGAGATCACTGTTGATGTATTAATTTAGCACCTTTTATATATATATATATATATATATATATATATATATATATATATATATATATATATATATATGTTTATTTTCTCCCTTTCTCTTTTAGTCACTTTTTAGCTCTTGCCTTGGTAAGTGTTTCTTTAAGTCTTCCGTGTGCTTTTATGGTATTTTATTTTTCATACAAAATATAGCTTTGATTTTAAGAATGCCAAAAGAACCGTTTGTGGATATATTTGTGACTGTTTGATGTATTTAAAGTAAATGATTATTTTCTCCAACCTTGAAGATACATGAAGAGATGTGAAACGTCGGCAATCAACTTGTACATACGAGAGACATGCCTTTACCTCTTCACTCTGTGTCATATACTATATATATACATATATATATATATATATATATATATATATATATATATAATATATATATATATATATATATCTATAACTCCACAAGTTTAGTATTTTTCATCTTTGTTGTACATTCTCCAGCAAAAAACATCAATGCTTCAGAGAAAGCATTCATTTACACGACCTTATTCACTTCTGCTTTACACGAGAGTCAAGCTCAAGATAGAGACGAGTGGCGCAATGTGTTAAGGGAGTTCGACGTGTTGTTGATGAGCTTCCTGTGGTGATGTGTGAAGTGGCTCATGTGGAAGTGTCGTGGGAGGAGGCCGGAGAGGGACCAGGGGTAGTTTGGGCATTGGGGGTTTCATCCACGATACAACAATTAAAAGTATATGACTAGGGCGATATCGTCACACTGTTCTTCCTCTAGAGGAGTGGTCACCAACGTGTTTTGGGCCATGCCCGGCCTGATTCCCTCTAAAATCCTGATGCTCCAAGTTGTGATGTATTACGATTCTTACATATTCACGTGGAGGAATCCTAAAATTCCATTAACTTGGCTTAAACATTCTGGAATTGGCCCTATTAAAAATGACTCTTCGCCCTGGGATTATTGTCCAAATTGACAATAAAAATCATTTTTGGATTCGGGGATTATATCCTTGCACCAACAATTTTGGCTTTTTAACTTTTTGTCAAGCCAACATCCTCGGCTTGTCCGTGCATGGATAATCGACGGAGGCCATGAGAACGAAGGATGTTTTATCTCTCCCATTTATTTTTAGCCCCTGGTGGGGCGTACGCCCAACATTTGGGGACCACTTAGATTATATTTTCTTCGAACTCTTCACCTACATATTTTACGATTTTCTACTCATGCTCCTCCTGAAAGAGAAGTTTTCCTATGATTTTTTTAGTTAAAGACCTTTATCCCTCATTATCTTTATGTGATTAATCCACTTCGGTTCAATCGGGCTTATAATCAGTTCTCATATCTCTCCCAGACTATTTTGATAGTTCAAACATAAAAAAACCCCAAAAAATGCTTATACCCGATTATTCTAATAGTTGTATCACAAAAAATGCATTTAGTCACAAAAATGATTTAAAACTGAAATATCGAATTTTGTTATGTCCAACTATCCACTTCAGGAATTGACAGTCCTCATTTTTCTCAGATATCTTTCAAACTAATTATTTGATCGAAACGGCACTTTCACAAAGTGTACAAATGCAGACTCACATCCCGCAACTTGGCACCTACTCACATGTGACGTTCGTTCTGATCTATTATATCACGCTATCCATCAGGATGATTAACAGCCAGAGAGAGAGAGAGAGAGAGAGAGAGAGAGAGAGAGAGAGAGAGAGAGAGAGAGAGAGAGTATTAATAATGAGACAGGTGTCCAGTAGGTCAGAGGTTAATGTAAATGGAGTAATCAATGCTCAAAACAGGAGGGTGTCATTTCAGATCTTTTGAATCATTCTCATGGTATTTAGATGAGCAAGCAGTGCTGTTAAGTCACGTGGCTATCATAATTGAAACATGATTACTCAAATCTGTCATATCATCCTAACTCATAAATAAAAACATAATTTAGAAAATAGTTCATGCAACTTGTATCTGTTTTTGAAAATCAAATTATGAAAAAAAGAAAAAAAAAATAATGAAGTACTACTACGAGATGTCTCATCCAAGGCTTACTCTGTGATATTTACCTTAAGCCGAACAATTAACTAGACGAGGATCTAAGGCGAACAGACCTTTAACATGGAGATCAAAGGCCTGATCTGAAGGGGAGGAACGAAATGATCCCCTCGGAAAGGGGAATCCAGGAAGACGCAGCTGGAGGGGAAACTGATGGGGGGGAGGGGGTTGGGGGTTGGGGAGGGCATTTAGGTCGCGATCGTATCACCGAAGCAATCAGCGTCGTCTTATTCCAAGAAGGACTTTTGATATCTCCAGCGGAGTAGACGGGACTAAGAAGGACTCGGAGGAATCCTTTTCGTTTCTCGGCGGCGTCCAGGTCATCATTTCTGCCTTCAACGCCGCCGCCTACAGTCTCTGATCTTCGGGGGGGAGGGAGGGGGGAGGGTTATGGAAGTACCTATACAAGGGACAGAGGGCTTAAAGGTGGTATCACGTTTGCCCTTCGCCTCAGGGGCGTTTATGCCTCTTAACTACACTAACACGGAGGCTGTTGCCATTCTGGGAGATTTCCCCTTTGTCAGTCATACACTTAATTCCACTCTCGCCTTCCATCTCTATTTACAGAAATATGTTTGTTGTGCTGTGCATATCTTACAGTCACCAATGAGATGTTTATTGCAGCCATGAAAAAAATCTTATCATTAAGTGACGAGTAATTTTTTTTATTATTTTTTTTTCTCGTGTATTATGATAACCGGTAAAAGCGTTCATTCGATGTTTACGGAAGAAGCAAAAATGCGCAATTAGTTGATTAAATTCCACAAGATGCATGACTACTGAAAACACCGGCGAATCAAAATCAAACACAACTAAAGCTTAAAAAACAATTACCCGAATTTTTGGCGAATATTTAACCGTCGGAACCTTCCCTGATTTTTGGCCATTTTTTAAAAAAATCAACGGCCCCAATAGTCTGCAGCACGCGTTAAAAATGAATGGCGAACGTTGTCAAGTAGGGCAGACTGCAGTACCCTCCAGCGAAGCTACGAAAGATCAAGTTTGCGTCGACGTAAAATCCGAGTTTCAGAATGAATTGGCTTTTCTATAGTTTCATTCTTTACGTAAGTACTTTCGCACTTTGAAGCACCTACAACCGAAGCGAATTAAATCTTCATAAATAGCGACGCGGCCCGAGAATCTACTAAGCTTGCGTTGATATGCCATAGCAATCGAATGAGGAACCGAATGAGCTGTTGACCAATAGGTTCCCAGGATTTCCAGGATACGGTACCGATACCTTCAGACTCCTCCCTGGACGCGACTAGGTTATGAAGTCTCCACATGACGTCAGAGGTCACGTGATCTCCCTGGTCTGGGCCACATCAGAGATTTATCTCCATGCGAAATACATGAAGCTTAAATTGAATAGGTCTTGAAATCCTGTTATGACAAAGCTTAACATTTATTTATCAAATAATAATTTCCTCGTTGGACGAGTGGTTTTCGCGCTCGACAACCAATCCGGTGGTCCGAAGTTCGATTCTTGGCTCTGCCAACGCGGAATCAGAGGAACTTATCTCTGGTGATAGAAATTCATTTCTCGATAAAATGTGGTTCGGATTCCATAATAAGCTGTAGGTCCCGTTACTAGATGACCAATTGGTTCCTAGCCACGTAAAAATATCTAATCCTTCGGGCCAGTCCTTGGAGAGCTGTTAATCAGCTCAGTGGTCTGGTTAAACTAAGATATACTTAATTTCGCACTTAAGAACACACTCTAGTACTTGATGTTGGCCATGTATTATTACAGAAATAATTGCTTTTAATATACCTGGCGTGCAGACAGCGCAGACAGTGCTCCGTCGTGATTGACAACAAACCACAGCAAGCATACACAACTTAAATATTATATAAGTCATAAATCACAATCGACCTAAAAACAATGCTAACCGGAGTTCAGAAGATGTTTGTTTACCTTTTGGCACCACAATACTGAAACAAAATCGAATCGCAATCTGAGTTTAACAGCATTTCTTATTTGACCTTTCCCAACTTTTTTCACTATTAGATACCATCTAAACAATGTTTCTGATATAAGGAATCCATTATCTGAGTCTAATTGCTAACTTTAGGCTTATACATTTGTATTCCTCTCGTCAATTTCTGGCCATTGTATTTCTTATGGGGGGTGGGGGAAGAGAAGGGGGGGTGGGGGTGAATAATGATGTGGCCCAAGGACTCGAGGTCCAGAAGTGGCTGGATGTGGAAGGGGGCTACCCGTTTAAATGAACAAGTATGTATATACTGTCCATATATTTAGATATACACTACATACAAACATTTGAATAAATAAAAGAGTATGATTCAGTCAGTATGTATTCAGGGCAAGTGATGTTACTTTCAATAGTAAGATATATGCTTTGATAGCATAAAAGGGAAACATACACTTAATTCTATGAACAGTAAAAAAAAAAAAAAAAAAAAAAAAAAAAAAAAAGAAGAAGAATAAATTAACATTAACCCCTATGCTGTTGCAAGTCTTTTAGAGGTTTCCAAGAAAAAATATGTTAACTCTTATCTTTGAACAATTTGCAATTTATTCAGATTTGCATATTCAAATGGGGGTGGGGATGTGGGGGGGAACTCATGACGGGCAAATTCCATTAAGGGGGACATTAATACGTTCCCCCCTAAGGTAGTGATTTTTTTTTGGGGGGGGGGACAGATTCGAATGGGGGACCACTGGCTTGGGATATTACGATTCCACGACGTCGGTGAAGAATCAGTTGTGGTCGTTAGAATGGAATGGAATACAGAATTGAGGCCAAACACCGGGGACCTATGAGGTCATTCAACGCTGAAAGGTAAATTGAGAGTAGAAAGGTTTGAGAGGCGTAACAGGAGGAAAACCTCAAAGCAGGTGCACTGTGAAGCAATTGTTAGGATAGCGTGGATAGCAAGAAAGAGAGAATATGAACAGAGGAACAGTAAAAGAAATGAAAGGGGTTGAAACTAGGGACCGAAGGGACGCTGCAGAGAACCTCAAGTAATGCCTACAGTATACCGTGTGAGGTACACTGACGGCACATTTCATAACACACTCGATATCACTTGGTATTGTTAAGTATTTTTCAGTATGTTTCAGTAGCAATGTCAGAAAGGATAAGTAAGTGTTCGGATAGTTTATTTCAAAGAAAGGGTCGTATATCTCTCCAGCAGGAGTGTTCGGACATGGATATCATCTTCGAACACACGGGTTCTTAACAGTGGGGTATCCATACCCCTTGAGGGTATGGGGCTTGATCTCTTGATAATTGTATAGCATACATGTTTTTAATGTGTCAATGAATACGTGGGTACATTTTGTAAATAAAATAACTATAAAATTATAAACGCTTTTGATTTTCTTGTATGTTCTGTTCCTAGCTATTCATACCTTAAGTATATTAAGTTATATCGTCAAAAAATAGGACTTGGGTGGACTTAAGGAAAGGGGTTCCATATGGAACCAAATTTGGCAATTCGTTGTGGGTCTGGAGTCATCAGCAGGTTAAGAATTCCTGTTTTAACAGATCATGGAGATTGAATATGAAGTATGAAAATATTCATGTAGTGGGAAATACTACTGGTTCCGGAAGTTTGTAAATAAATATAACAGTGCGGCCTGAAGGAAGACTTAAGTTTAGCCATCCTATATATGCAGATAAAACCTCAAACGCAGCTGAAGCGTTACAACGGTAAAATACAAGAACACAGAGGAAGTCCATAGCAAACAAAATAGAAATAAAGGAACGAAACAGAATTCAGATTTAAAATGAGTTCAGCGCAGATGAAGCACTCTTTTGTTAATAAGATAAAAAGAACCGGCTATTCCCTCCTCGGCCAGTGTGTGGTAGTACTTGCTTCTGCTTCATTGAGGACCTCGAACATTACAAGAGAAAATGTCAGTTGATATCGGAGTAGAGCGGTTAAACCGTAAAACAACAATACTAGGTGCTGTGTAGAATTTTTAGATCCAACATATTCCAAACTACTTGTTTTAAAGGACATATTATGGTTGCTCTTGTCAAAATTTATCTGCCGCTTGTTTGCGCTGAGTATTTCGACGATAAATCTCCCGTTTTCCTTCTCTGAAAATCTATTGCACTGTTGTAAAGTGTATAGATTTTCGTCTTGCAATCGTTATTCAACAAGTGTCTGGAGTTGTCTTGGGGACAAAGAGAAACTAATGAAAACACTTCTGATTGTACAAGGAACTTATTTTAAGATTTTATTAAGATTTCTGTCATAGAAGTATGATGTAGAAGATCATTGATTGATTTCAGGTTTTCTGGCAGCTCCATGCATAGGCCAATACTATACGAATTCAAATATAGAAGTTATGTATTGAATGCTAACGAAATATTTATTTTTTACTTTACGGTTTTATTGAATACTGAATATTATGGGGACTTCAAAATCAATGGTTGGAAATAAATGTAAAATACACAACAAACTGGAGTATTACGAAAACCTCATTAGATTTCGCAAGGGAGCGCATCAAGATGTTCCAAAAATGACATTGAGAAATTGCAAGTCTTCCAAAGACTATGAGAGTTACACAACGAAAAAGCATCGAAACATCACGTAACAGATATCAGTATCAGTCCTCACCAGAAGATCACGCGAAGGAAGTTCAGAATTCTATGATCTCTAAAATCATACGGCTGTTTGCATTTGTAGGAAATCGTATGGCGAGATTCGAAATCCAATGCATTTCTTCGAGATCCCCAAGCATTTCAATTGTCGTCAGAGGTTTAAGGAAAAACTGAATGACCCATGTGGGTATGTGGAAAATGAAATAAGTCTTCACTCTCGCAAATCGTATACCGCACGCAAAAAGGGGGGAGGGGGGTGATAAACGCAGAAAAATAAAGAGCAAGGTGATGAAAATAAATGCAAAGTAAAGAGGGAGGGGCGAAAATAAACGCAGAAAAATAAAGAGTAAGGGGGCGAAAATAAAGGCGGAAAAATAAAGAGGAAGGGGGCGAAAATAAAGTCGGAAAATAAAGATGAAGTGTACGAAAATAAAGGCGGAAAATAAAGAGGAAGGGGCGAAAATAAAGGCGGAAAATAAAGATGAAGTGTACGAAAATAAAGGCGGAAAATAAAGAGGAAGGGGCGAAAATAAAGGCGGAAAAATAAAGAGGAAGGGGGCGAAAATAAAGTCGGAAAATAAAGATGAAGTGTACGAAAATAAAGGCGGAAAATAAAGAGGAAGGGGCGAAAATAAAGGCGGAAAATAAAGATGAAGTGTACGAAAATAAAGGCGGAAAATAAAGAGGGGAAGGGGCTGCGGAAAAATAAAAGGCGGAAAAATAAAGAGGAAAAATAAAGGGGGCGAAAATAAAGTCGGAAAATAAAGAGGAAGGGGGCGAAAATAAAGGCGGAAAAATAAAGAGGAAGGGGCGAAAATAAAGGCGGAAAATAAAGAGGAAGGGGCGAAAATAAAGTCGGAAAATAAACAAGCAGGGGGAAGGGGCGAAAATAAAGCGTGGAAAATAAAGAGGAAGGGGGCGTGAAAAGAAAATAAAGGCGGAAAAAAAAAGAGGAAGGGGCGAAAATAAAGTCGGAAAATAAAGAGGAAGGGGCGAAAATAAAGGCGGAAAATAAAGAGGAAGGGGCGAAAATAAAGGCGGAAAATAAAAGAGGAAGGGGGCGAAAATAAAGGCGGAAAATAAAGAGGAAGGGGCGAAAATAAAGTCGGAAAATAAAGAGGAAGGGGCGAAAATAAAGGCGGAAAATAAAGAGGAAGGGGCGAAAATAAAGGCGGAAAATAAAGAGGAAGGGGCGAAAATAAAAGTGGAAATATAAAGATGAAGTGGACGAAAATAAATGCGGAAAAATAAAGATGAAGTGGACGAAAAAAAATGCGGAAAAATAAAGAGGAAGGGGGCGAAAATAAAGGCGGAAAAATAAAGAGCAGCAAATATTGCAGCTTCTCGCCATGAAAGATTAATCTTGCTTAATGAGGGCAAAATGACACACGGTAAATTGCCTAATGCATCACCTGTGTTGCGTCAATTAATATTTTGAAGAGCAGTTGCGAAAGAGGTTATAATTCTGCCCATCGCTCGTTTTCGGATACTGGTCCTCTGAATTATTTAGTGGATTCGTTTGGCTTAAATAAATATCCAGCAGCCATCTACCAGGATTTATCGTCCAAAAGATCATCTCCCTATTTTGTTTCATTTTAGTTCATGACAGTGAATTAAGACCGATTGAACAGAATTTTCAGTCAGTTGAATGATCCGTAATGCTTCGGGTTTCGGGATAATATTCCTGAAAGATAATATCTGTCATTGTAAAGCGGAGTCCAGGCGACTGCGGCGTCCATGTCTGAGGTCCCGAGATGACTGTCAAAGGGAATTATATATTGCTTTCCTGGCGCTTATCGATCGGCGATGTTGCCATGTGGCGCCAACGCTGAATTTCATTAAATGCACCGAGTGTCTTGGTTCTTTCTGTTGTCCACGTCAATCGTTCGGCACGAAATTGTCTGCAAAACGATATTAAGTGAACTTCGTTGACGGTTAACAACCTAGTCAACACAGATATGACTTTGTGAGAGGGAATGAGATATCGGATATTTGAACTTCATATAGTTTCCATACTTGGCAATGGAGAAGTGTCCCTCTTCACGGAAATAAGTTAAAGTGGATATTCTCAATCGAGATTTAAGTTTCTAATCAGAAGTTTGTAAATCTATGAACCTACATCCAGCTTACTCGGGGCACGTGCTAAAATCTATGGTCAAATAATACATTTCTTCACCAACGAAAACTGAAATAAATACGTTATATTTTATTAGAAATAATTTTTCTATACTGTAACATGCATATTATTTATTTTTTACATTTTCATTCTAATAAATGAATCATAAATATCCTATCCTAAAGTTCCTGTATTTTTATCTCAATGCATAACACCTTTTTCCCAGCTTTTTACGGCCCCTCTATAGACCTTTTCTGTCCCCCCACAACAATAACAACAACGAAACAAACTAGTTTGTAGGCTTACTCCCTGAGTAAGCAAAAAGTATACTAGATTTTATAAATGGGATTTATACTTCGCAATGTTACGTATCGCTGTGATGTTAAAACAGAAATCCTGGCTTGAAAGAGTTCAAAGTCTTGTGATGGAGTCCAGCTTCAAAATCAATCTTTTTATATGTTGGAAAAAAAGAGGAATATTAACTCATCGAAACAGCTCTTATTTTGGAAAATCTCGTATATTTCCAGTGTGCAATGGAATGGAATATAAATTTTTGTCCTGATGTCAAGTGCCGGGAGCGTATGCCCGAACTGTAGCCGAGAACTGGACCTTCCCTGAAAAAGCAGGACGCCATATATTAAAAACTGACCATAGAATCTTCTTGAAATCAATCTCATTATGTTTCCCACACCCAAATGACTACAAGGATACTTCTTTGAACTACCCTAACCTAACCTAACCTAACCTAACCTAACCTAATGTAGGGCCATGGGAGAAAAAACCGTGGCTGGTGCAATACTAGTATACATTTCGGGAATCTACGAGCTGGACCCTATGAGATCATTTAGTACTGAAAGGGAAGTTGACACTAACAAGGTTCTAGATGTGCAACTGAAAGAAAACATCAGTTGCAGTTGCACTATGAATCAACTGTCAGAAGAAGGGGTGGGGCTGGCTAAGAGGAAATAAAGGCAATATAAACGGAAGCACGGTAAAATGAGTGAAATGGGCTGTAGCTAGGGACAGAAGGGACGCTGAAAAGGACCTTAAGTCATGCCTACAGTGCACCGTATGAGGTGCACTGATGGCACTACCCCACTACGGGGTGAGTGGTTTTGAGGTGCTGGAGAAGATGCTTCTCTGAGCGTTGTTAGGAATGGTGTCATGGAATTTTGGCTACAAGCCAAGGACAGAGTGCAGTGGTGTGGAGCAGCGAAAAAAAGCGACCCAGAAAATGAATCAGGTGAAGTGCAAAGAACTAGAAAGGGGAAACCGGAAGCAAGTAATAGTTCTAGAGCAGTGGTTCTTAACCTGGGGGGCGTCAGCAATTTCCAAGGGAGGCGCGAGCCCTAGGGAAAAAAAAAAAACTCGAATTATATTAGTTATTCTCTTAACAAGAGTGAAGAACTAATATTCAGAAGTTTATGAAAAAATGTAGAAGTATAGCCTTATAACGTTATTTTCCTAGAGTCTACTACTCTAGTTAGGCTCGTTGGGCTGACCATGATTTTGTATTAATGACCTCCCTCTCTGTCCCTCGGAACCCCTTAGCTCTTTCTCATTTTCTCTTATTTTTTTTATTTTCCTTTAAATCTTGGGAGGGAATTTTACTCAAAGATGCAAAGAGGCCGTGAAAGAAAGGACCAACTCTTGGAGGGGGCGTGGTCATAAAAAGGCCAATTACCACTGTTCTAGAGGTCGGGCAGAAAGACGGAATATATGAAGAGGGAGTGGATGCAAGATGAAAAGACTAAAAGAGTGGAAGCAGTCAGGAAACGAAGGGACGCGACGTGTACACTTCAGTAATGCGTACAGTGCACCGTATGAGGTCCCCTGATGGCGCTACACACCTACGGGGTTGTTAGATTGCTATCATAAAGAGAATCTGCTTCTGATACAGGTGTCAGACAAAGATTGGGTATATTGATCTTCGAGTTATTTTATTTCCCGGGCCGCTACCTCTTCTAAAACCGGCTGACTAAGAAAATGCAGCAGATTCTGTTCGTGAGTAGATCATACTTTTTGTGAGATAATAACTGATGTAAAGCCACGAAAGAAATCACGTAACATTTTAATCTGATTATGGCGAATTTACCAATATGAAAAACTGTAGTCTCCAAATATATACATATATTTTTGAGTTGCAGATATTTTATTTTGTCTACAACTATGAAAATGTAGGCCTAGGTTTGTGCAGGGGAATTGCCGTGGGGACTGCTTCAAAGTTCACAGTCTGTTTGTCCCTGTGGATCGATGAAGCGAGGGTATCTCGCCTGTCGTCTCCCTTTATAGACACGTCTCTTGAACCCAAAAACAACCGGTGGGAATAACAGGTTCGAAGTGAATCCAGGTGAGATGATGTTCTTGCAATGTAGGTCGATTTCAGGAGGAACATAAATGTAATATCACCGTCTCTGCTTGCTTACGTGTTACTCGGAAGTCACCCTGAATCTTTAGGAGGTGATTACATATCGAGATACAAATGACTCGTCTTGGTTAGTCTGGAAGAGGCCAAAGGTCCTGATAGGGTGGGGAGCTCTTTAATGCTCGTGCCAACACAAAGCCGCCTAATTATAAACCAACCACCACCAGCTGAGACGATACAAAGGGCGGCATGAAGGACAAGGCAAATCCTACCTTGAAGCTAAATGCAATAGGAGACAGAATCGCTGGACATCTATCTTGGGTTACAGTTCATTACATGAAGAAACGAAGCTGACGACGACAGTGCAGTACTCATGCAGGCAACGCCACACACACAAAGGTTGACCGAGCTTGAAGATACTATACTGTTAAATTATATACTGTGTTTTCCAAAATACAAAAAAAGTTTAAAAAAGGATCTGCTCTTTTATTAACAAGGCGTGATCCTTGAAATAATTGTTCTGTAACTGTTTAACATGCACACTATTTGTTTTTTTACATTTTCATTATAATAAATAAACCATATATATACTATCGCAAAATTCCTGTATTTTTAACTCAACACGAAACACCTTTTTCAGACCTTTTTAGTCTTTCCTACCCGCCCCCCCCCACAACAAGGGCAACAACAAAAGCAATAACAAAAGCAATAACACAAAAGTAGTAAGCGAAAAGACGAATTTAACTTTTTTTTTTATTATTATTTTTTTTTTTTTTTGTGTGACAGTCCAGGAAACCATCGAGCAACTTCCGGCGTAAAAAAAGAAAGAAAAAAAAATCCGACGACGCCCTTAATCTGAAATCATTGAGAGATTAAGGGCGTTGGATGGCTTTTCGGAGGAAACTGTATAAAGTCTGGATGTCACCTCTTCATTTACTAATGTCCATCTTGGTTATGCGGTTGAGAAATTACGCAAAAAGTTTGATAATGACCCAAGTTTATGCCCACTCCACACGGAATTATTGGAGTAGCAATGGGATCCCACTCTCACTTGTTTCGGCTGTTATCTGCAGGGAGTTCGTGCAGGAGACTATTCCGAGTTCTAGCCCGTCTCAGTTTAAACTAATATAGCGGACGATATTTTCACGATGACAATTCATTCAAAGAAACTGAGTAGATTCACATCAACCGTGCATCTGATGTCTAGGCCAGTCCCTTACGACGCTCTGCCTACGTGAACTCTCTCTCGAGAGACTGAGAGTTTCCAGCCCTGTGACTGGCTTATCAACAGCCAATCAGGAGCGTCGTAAGGAACTGGCCCAGACATCAGAAGCAAGATTGATGTGAATCTACATTAGTAAAATTTGTTAACAGTCAGACACAACAAATCAAGTTCACATATGAAAAGAAATCGGAGCGCAAATTACTTTTTTTTTTTTTTTTGGGTTTTTTTTTTTTTTGGATGTCCTCATGTCTCACAATCCGAACACAAAGAAGTTTGAATTCTCGGTTTACCGAAAACCGACCAATGCAGAATTATTCGTTCATTTCTATTCCTACCACAGCATTCAGATAAAGAGATATCTCATCGTAAACATGGCTGTCAGGGCTCTTAAAGTCTGTGACTCAACAATATTTAGAAGATGAAATTGCCCGTATTGGAAATACTTCCAGCAAGCTAGGTGACCCTGCCCAATTTTTTGCAGATGCTTTGTCCTTCACACAACCAGATTGATCACACAGCCAAGAGAGAAATGACCCTTCCGTAGCATGAGCATCTGAAAACAGCGGCCCAGTTAAACAATATAGTATAGGAAATGTTAAAGTAGCTTTCACATCATGACAATTCAATCCAATCCAAATTCAATTAGAATAATATCTCCAGAATTGGTAGCGACAGTAACAATGAGAGAGACATTGGAGTCTATTCAATAAAATGGAAGCTCTGTAACGTATCGCTTACTCGGGGAGTAAGCCTACAAACTACTTTGTTGTTGTTCTTGTTGGTTGGGGGGTAATAGGAAAGGTTTATGAAGAGCCTAAAAAGGTCTGAAAAAGGTGTTTTGCACTGAGTTAAAGAAACAGGAATTTTAGGATAGGATTTATGATGTACATATTAGAATGAAAGTGTAAAAAATAATGTGCATGCTTATTATTTCTAGTGTATTTACTTTAACTTTAGTTGTTGAAACAAGGCTCTACTTGACCGTAGATTAATATATATATTATACTATATATAATATATATATATATATATATATATATATAATTATATATATATATATAATATATATATATATAGATATCTATCAATATATATATAATTAGGGTTTGTGCCTTGTATGATAAGGCGCCCTATGAGGTAATGTTAGACTAGCGATAATCTTACGCTAAGTCGGTTGGTATTGCACTTCCATCTTCAATGGAGTGTCTGGGGGTTTGTAGATCACTTACGAAGTCGGTATTATCTTGTTAGTTATTACGACGATGTGTTAAACTCATGGTGAGGAGGTTCTTGTAGAAAACACGAAATATAAAAATATGTATTCTTCTGAAGTTTTACATGCTGAAGATCAGATATGATTGTACAAGTCTTCTAATAACGATAGCTTGATCGCTTCTGCCAATGATGATGGCTAATCCTATTCTTCTACATGATAAAGCTTAGGTAAAGAGGTACAGGTCTTCTAATGACGATCGCTAACTCTGTTCTGCCTGTCTACCATCTCTGTTACAAGTTATGAAGGAACAGACAGTAGTTCGAACATATGAACATACATACAAATGACATAGTTTACATACGAACACACAATCAACATGAGACACGCTACAGATCACGTAGGCCGTTTGAATTATAGGTCGGGGTAGTTGTCTCAAGCAGGGAGCTTGGACTAATGTTTATAAACAATTGAATGACTACAGGTGACGGCATGTTATCTTAGCCTACCATACTTATTGTATACGTCATCTTTAGCGTCTCTAGTTTCTGATCACATTCCTGCAAGCAATCTGGTTGACCTCTTTAGTTTTAGACTTTTATATATATGGACTAACATTCCATATTTTTATTATGTAAACACTTACATCAGCTCGGTCAGCTACCAAAACCAACTACTGAATATTACTCAAACTTGACTTGCATTTGACTTATAGGAGTGTGATACAGACACTATGTGAATATATATTATATATATATATATATATATATATATATATATATATATATATATATAATAAATATCATGTATATCATGTATTGATTCAAGTAATAAAATATAAACAATGATATTGGTAAATAATAGTGATCACGTGATATATAATGATACAGTTTTTCACTTCATCTCATTAAGATACATATGCTACAGAAAATACTAATGTACTCTGATAATTGCATAGAATGAAGATTAACATGATAAAAATCATATTTTAACTGATAAAAAATTGCATATATGAATTGATAAAAATTATTAATGTTTATGCTGATTGATTCGTTGATTTTTATGCTAAATGTTATATATCTGATTCATTAATTCATATACTAACTCATAAATAACTGCAGATATTGGTAAGATAAAAGGTAACAGATTGATTATAGGCTACCTGATTTGTTTATACATATGTATATGGATTCATATAATTATGATTAATATATGTGCACTTTAAATAGATTCCTATTGCGTACACGCAAAGATATATTTCGATTCTGTTATTTATGATCATTTATATATAGATTCCTAGTGCACTACACGCAAAAAATATATTTCGATTCTGATTAGTTTATGATAATTTATAATAAGAGATTCCTATTGCGTACACGCAAAGATATATTTCGACTCTGTTATTTTATGATCAATTATATATAGGATACATGATACTTTATATATATAGGATACATGACCGAGGTTATACTACTTCACTTTTAACTAGTCGTTCGAACAACTTTTCGTCCATTACACAGTTCCAGACAACCACCTATAGCCCAATGAAACGGCCTATTTCACAGGGTTAAAACAAGGGAAAAATTTGCCTGGGCGGGTCCAACGTTCTATTTTTGCGCTCATACTTATTCTCTGCATCCTAAGCTACACGATTACGTTCGCGATGAATAAAAAAACATCCCCAGCAACGAGTCCTTCGCCAAGCAAAGTAGCAGTTGAATATCCTTCGGGTCGTAATTGTCGGAAGTATGTCCCATTTGTAGTCGATTTCCACAGCCACCGGAGCGTTCCGCATTAAAACGAGATTAACAACGAGATACGGTGTCGGTCGAAGAAGTCCATGAAATTCCTTTCACATTGTAGGCGGTTGTTACTTGACTGTAGTCGTCCGCTGCGACGAACGATTTTTTGAAGTTGCGATGTGAAACTCTCCGTACTGCGGATACTGTAACCAGGTTCCATTAATCAGCCTGCAGTGAAATTATACTTGTCACAAGGGCAAAGTAAATTCAGACAACTTCCAATACGGGAGGGGAGAGAGCCATTTAGACCAGACTGAACCCACATGAATTCGCTGATATTTTGGAATTCAAAAGAGTCCGCTGTACAAACTTTTTTATCCATGGCGATTAACAATGAGTGAACCTAATCCAGGTCTATGAGGACTGTAAAAATATCCATAATTATAAAAAATAAACAGATATTCAATACGAATCCCAAAGAAAATTCGATATTACTGGTAGTAAGTTACTAGACAAAGAAGTGTGAAACGGAGCTATTTGTAAGATTGCCAGGCAACATAAGAGTCAAAGAGAAGATTAATCATGATTCTGTATTTCTCTATGCTAACTGAAATTAAGTTGTGATAAAATCTGATCCTATGTGCCCCTAACAAAAGTTTCATATTCAATTTTCTCGCGCGCATCCTCTGAGGTTAATTTTTTAAAAACGTTATTAATAGGTAGGAGATGCAACGAAAAAAACCCACTATGTAACTAATTTCTAAATAAACTTTGGGTTTTTCATGAAAATGTGACATTTTCCCATGAATGTTTTACTTGAATTGTAATAGGCTAATGTTGCAAGTAAATATTTCACATATATATCTTGATACTTCTAAATGTCTATGAGGTTCAGAAAAATTAATTCATTTCGTTGTTATAGAAATTCTATTTGCTTATTTTGTTATTAATTTTAAAATGATTGCAACTCCTTAGCTAAAGTTGCATTGCGCACACCGATAGACACTTGTACCTAACGTCTGCCTTGCCCATGAGAAGTTCGGGCTAAGCATTCCTTTCTCCAGTCAATCTGTTTTGCAAGCAGAGACGACACACAGATGAAGCCTATGTAAGCAGATTATTGAGGAATTAAAGTAACAAATGCTGATACGGCAATGATGACGTCGTCACTTGGCAGGAGATTGCTCTCAGCCAGCTAAGAGTTACGTTACTTGCTGTAATAAATACGACTTTAGGATAAATTTTTTTTTTGTTTTTTTAATACTCGACCCACATGAGAAGAATGTCTGAAAAAAAAACAGTACCAAAATTGAACAATATATTAGTTTCATGTTGGAAATCTGCATAATTGTAATTATGTTAAATTAAATATACCTTATTCAACTAATGAAAAAGGTTTCCATACAAATTCTATATATATTATTAGCCCTGTATAAGATTCATATAGGATTATTTCATAGATAACATTTTCACTTCTAGACTTCCTGACTTTAAAATCTCTTTTATTTGATTTTATTTATTTTATTTATTATTATTTTATTTATGTATTTATTTATTTAATTTTTTTTTTATTTTCATTGACTACGAATATAAATCACCGGGACAGACAATATGTCAGTAGATTTTGGATATGTGTTTGAACTTTTAGCTTATTTGTCATTACTAAAGCGTTAAGTTAGAGTTCAAATCTTTACGCATATATATTTGGATATTCAATTAATCTATGGTTACGTTTTGCTTATTGATTTTATCGTGATTCCTTTTTTATTATAATTTGTAACCCTTCCGACTTCTTACGGAGTGTATTATATTGACTCCACTTGTATCCATATTTATTTTATTTTTTATATTTATTTATTTATATATTTTTTATATATATATTTGATAAATTAATGGTTGGCTTGAATATGTGGAAAAGTGTTCTAGCGGCGTACCGTATAAGGCTACTTGCGGCATCAATTCTATAGATACAAGATATAAATGATAAAGGTATTTAAAACACGCGAGAACCGCTATAATCCAGTTTTCGGATCCAAACATCACGAGTTTTTGTCACTCGTAAGACATTGACACTTCCTATTTAATTATCCGTTATTCTACCAAACCGATTGACTCTGGGTGATAAAATATATTATTGGTTTTTCTTAATGGAAAGGAATTCACACCACGTGTTATGGAGATTATTATTGATTTACACCACCCGAGTCAGATTATCATGTGTTGAATTCCATGTTTACTGATTTAGCACTCATAAATATTCCTAATGCACTCAATTGCGGTGTTTGTTTTTTAGTGCTATTACTTCTATATAACGTGTCAAGGAACTATTAACACTAAGAAGTGTTTATTCCCTCTGTCAGACTCGTAACTCTGTTAATAATTCTAAGTATATTCTTTCAAGGATTGATTTGGCACAGGATAGGCCCCTAAACTGACAGGTGTCTTAGTGTATCCCTTGTTTTCATGACACGTGTTACAATTAGTTATGTGCTTTTTATATCTGTAAGCATGGCGTAGGCCAGTGAAAACAGTGATTTGGCTTTCTGTGACATAGAGGGAACCCTGGATGACGGAATGCAACCAGTTTATGACGATTGGTATGAGAGAGATTATTACTACTACCTGGTCGTTAGTCATCTGCTGTGTTCTTCGGTTTTTCCTCTGTCACGGACCTACATATAATATACATTTGATTACATTATTCTGATAACACATACTTTAAATTATACTTTTGCTTTAGGGTTTCTGGCCTCAACAGAAGTGTTTTATTGGTTTGCTTAGCCGAAACTGACCCTGTTTCCGTTCGAAGTGTTTATTGGTTTTGCTTAGCTGCTGACCTTGTTTCCGTTCGAAGTGTTTATTGTTTTTTGGTGTTTATTGTTTTGCTTATCACTGTTGACACTTGCTTTGTTCAGTTTGTAACAGTTCTGCGCTCCAACCCAGATATTCAATGTCGCGATCTCTTGGGTTAAGGAAATTTTCTTGTTTAGATAACGGTTTTTTAACAATAGGCACGGATGTTTCTATATCTTTAGTCTAATTCAATGGTTCATTTGCTGTATGGTGCGGGATTGCGGGGATAATGCGTCAGCTATGATATTTGCTTTCCCAGGTAGATATCTTATCTTGGCTCCAAAGACCTGAATGATCATTTGTCACCGAGTTCCTTTTGGACTGTGATTAAAGCCTTTGAAAAACTCGGTAAAGGACTCATGTTCAGTAGGACTTTATCAGGATAGCCATAGAATTATGAACTTAAAATGTACTAGTAAGTTAAAGATACCTAGCCCTTCCTTGTTATTACTGCATATTTACTTTCAGAGGGCTTTAGTTTACGTGAATAAAAAGCTATAGGAAAGAACTGTTTATCATATTGCTGAAGTAGTATCCCTCTTACCCCTTGGTCTGAGGCGTCTGTTTGCAATAAAAAAAAAAAAAAAAAAAATCCTTATTTAAATCAGGATTTTTAAGTTAGGTAAGCTGCATTATTCCGCTTTTAAGATATCGAACGCCTGTTGATGCTTTTAGACCAGTAATCAATCTACGCTCTTCTTCGTAAGATCTGTTAAAGGAGCTGTCATAATTGAAGAGTTACATATTTACATACGATTGTAATACCCACTACAGCGCCAAAGTGCTGTATCCCCCCTTTACGTTAATAGGTACCGAAAGTTATGAATAGCCGACACCTTACCTTTAAGACCTTGACAGACACATAAAACCTAGATAAACACATGTTCGGTTCTTAAAACCTCAAATTTAGATTTTTATTTTACTCTTGAGATTATTTGTCTTTGTCGTCTGTAGCACTAGCTCTACTTTTAATTGGTGAATGTACTTTCAAGGTAAGGTTTAGAAAAGATTACAAAGATGCAAACCAATAATAGCATGTAGGGTTATACCCCTAAAAGTCTCCAAACACTATATTGTAATTGGGGTGTGCAACGTAAGCCGGAGGCATACGTAAAAATTGATAATGTCCCCTGAGTGTGTTGAAAACGGTGTATGAGGTACAATCACTTAGGTAATGGTATCTGGTAAAAGCTTTAAAGTAAGTCCAAGCTGGTGAAAAATTTATTCTAACCTAACAGAGATAAGATGTCGTCGCTACATGGCACTGGAAACTATCGGGAGTCGTTTCCTTGTTTAAGCGACGAGAAATCTACGCAGATACGCCAAGTCCGATCTTTTTATGGCATGACGTTTTGAGGGAAAATTATATGGGGCTATTTGATTTCCTAATGGCTCCTATTACTAACATTTTTCAACTTCGTCATTTATCTCTATTTTGAAATTTCATTGAGAGTCTATGCGAAGGTACGTATATAGCTTTATGTTTGTCCTTAGACCGTATTTTGTTTTCAATGACATCCGTTTTTCTCCCAGAGATCACTCAGCTAGTGGAGAAACTTCCGGTGGTATTCAGGTAGAAGATAAAAAAAAATTTCTGCGAATCACCTCTGCTTGAATGACTTTACGGATATTACTTTAGATAGATTATCAGAGAGTTCATCCACGACTGGTTGGGCGTGATTAAAAATTAGCAACAATAAAAAATGCGATATTTATAACTTCCGTAATCACGATATGTATACTTTTAGGGCTTTGTTCGTGGAAATCGTTATATTTCAGAGTTGTCGGGAAGGATTAAAATTTCATTTCCCAGCAAAGTCTTTTTACACGCACTAAGACATTCGAGGGTGCATGCTTCTCGAGATTTTGCGTGCAAAGTGCGACTGCGGTTGTGGGAGAATTCTGTTGGTCATTTGAACAATGTTACGATTTATGAGACAAATGTATAGTTCCTTTATATAAGTTATTATTTGATTAACTGTCTCATTTTTTGTTACAAACGGATTTGAATATGTTTGAAGGTTTATAGGATTTTCCTTTGATAAACAACGCCTTATTTGCAGGATGTAAGTTAATATTTTTGTATACCCCTAGATGAATCTTACAATTATCTAGATACAGATCAATGTTTTTTATAAACTATAGAGGTATCTGTAAACGCTCGCTTATCCGGACTTGTCATTAGGGAAGTTCGAACAACAGACGGTGAGTCCGTAAATACAGGATATTACGTGTACTAAAGGAATAAACAAGATATTCTAATTTTTACGGCGCGTACAGTCGGGCTTTATCCCACACTACTTATAATAAACTTACGTATTAAAAAAAAAAACGAAAAACCTGCTCTGATTACTTTATACGGTCGTGTGTTTCATAGGAAAAATCCTTTTTAGTTCAAAAAGATATTGGCATGTATGAACCAACATCGCTTTTCCCCACTCTGCGAGAGTGCTTATTGTGTGGAATTTGCTATGCTCTGAAAACTTCGGCAAGTTTTGAACTGACCTTGACCGCTTGACTAGGTGACACAGTCACCGAGTTTGCTTGTTTGATTCTGAACGGGCTACTGTTTCTATTTCTTTTGTAATAATTAGGATCCTTCTCTTTATTACCATCGGCAACGTATTGTGTGTTTTTAGCATTATGTTGCTGGTTACGTCTAAAGCAATGAATGACGAACTATTAGGAACTGAGCGATTACTATTAAGACAAGTTATCACTACTGCATTCAATATTAACTGTTTGTACTTCATTCTTTGCTAAAATTTGAAATAGTGAGGGATCCTGGTCAGCGCATTTAGCTGATGAAAGTTTTTTACAGACATGTTATTCTTTGCGATCCAGCCATATTTTAAAAAGTTAAGTTGAGTCATTGAGGTTCGATATTTTCTATAACTCAAAAAACTCAAGGCTAAAACTGCGATCGGGACTTTGCAAAGGAGCATTTATTGTCATGACCGAAATAGTGTTACCTCTAATTTATCTAGATTTGTACGGGTGTTCCACTTGTTTTTTGTGTGTTTTCTAATCACTACGGTGCTTAACGACCCTATCCATGCATCTGTATAAATACAGACGTCCACTGCGTAAACGCATATTCACTGTTTAATTTGATTTGTTACGTAAGGGATTAATAATCACACCAAAATGATAAAACTTAACATAGTATATGATTATGATATTTCAGTAGAACTTCTGGAAACAGACACTCAAAGATAAAAAACTCGCAGTAGCGAAATCTCAATGATGTAGATAATTTCTGTAAAAAAGTAAGATTAAGAATGTCTCGTAACTTCAGCCACAGGAATAACGAAATTCGACCTGCAAAGGAAACACTCAAAGTTACTCCAAATGAATAAAAAATTGTACTTAGCTTGCTTTTGTGGGAAGTCACGGTGTTCCGATAACGACACACGGCCTTGGTCCTCCTTCTCTATTTAGCGGATGACCTGCTTTGGCTTCAGTTTCCCCCGTGCGCGTTGTTTCGATGATTCGAGCCCTTGAAAGATCCGATGCTGCAGACGCGTTCGGTTTGTTTCTTGGAGTGCCAGGAAAACGCTCACTAACGATGTTTTCTTGAATGATTCTAATGAGAGACGAAGCTTCCGTTGCCGTAGGAAAAGGACACGTCGGTTTTGTTTCTTGAAGTTATTCACTAAACGATGATACTAAGTTGCTTGACGAATCTTGTTGTTTTCTGAAGTCGCTCACTAACGATGATACTAGGTTGCTTGAAGAATCTGCTGCTTTCGTCGTCGTTGACTTCATGATTTATTATTCTGTTTTTTCTTCGTAGGACGTTGTAGAGTTCTTCTGGTACGCTGGCCACCAATATTAGGGCTTGTGCCTTGTATGATAAGGCGCCCTATGAGGTAATGTTAGACTAGCGATAATCTTACGCTAAGTCGGTTGGTATTGCACTTCATCTTCAATGGAGTGTCTGGGGGTTTGTAGATCACTTACGAAGTCGGTATTATCTTGTTAGTTATTACGACGATGTGTTAAACTCATGGTGAGGAGGTTCTTGTAGAAAACACGAAATATATATATGTATTCTTCTGAAGTTTTACATGCTGAAGATCAGATATGATTGTACAAGTCTTCTAATAACGATAGCTTGATCGCTTCTGCCAATGATGATGGCTAATCCTATTCCTCTACATGATAAAGCTTAGGTAAAGAGGTACAGGTCTTCTAATGACGATCGCTAACTCTGTTTTGCCTGTCTACATCTCTGTTACAAGTTATGAAGGAACAGACAGTAGTTCGAACATATGAACATACATCAAATGACATAGTTACATACGAACACACAATCAAAATGAGGACACGCTACAGATCACGTAGGCCGTTTGAATTATAGGTCGGGGTAGGGGTAGTTGTCTCAAGCAGGGAGCTTGGACTAATGTTTATAAACAATTGAATGACTACAGGTGACGGCATGTTATCTTAGCCTACATACTTATTGTATACGTCATCTTTAGCGTCTCTAGTCTGATCACATTCCTGCAAGCAATCTGGTTGACCTCTTTAGTTTTAGACTTTTATATATATGGACTAACATTCCATATTTTATTATGTAAACACTTACATATATATATATATATATATATATATATATATATATATATATATATCTACGGTCAAGTAGAGCCTTGTTTCAACAACTAAAGTTAAAGTAAATACACTAGAAATAATAAGCATGCACATTATTTTTTACACTTTCATTCTAATATACATCATAAATCCTATCCTAAAATTCCTGTTTCTTTAACTCAGTGCAAAACACCTTTTTCAGACCTTTTTAGGTCTTCATAAACCTTTCCTATTAATCCTTTGTGTTCTTTGAATTGTTGATGATGTTCTCTGTTTATTGTTTGTCTTTATATATATATATATATATATATCATATATATATATATATATATATATATATATATATATATATTATTATATATATACTATACATTATATATATATATATATATATATATATATATATATATATATATATAAAGACAAACAATAAACAGAGAACATCATCAACAATTCAAAGAACGCAAAGGATTCATTAACGCTCAGTCTCTCTCCTGCAGTTTCGTGTAACCGGGTGGCAATGGACGACCTAATGCATCACCCGCAATGGGACGATTAATTATTCAGCGATGAAGCGAAGCCGACTTCCCTTCCGTCTCGTCTAGGCAACAAATTTCCTCTCCTTCCCTTCGACTTGAACAGATTAGAGTCCTCGGAAATCAGAAAACGCCTCCTCAGTCTTCTCAGAGAAGACGAAAGAGGGGATTATCAGATCGTCCTAGATATTTTAGTTACGTGTGATCGTCTCATTACATTTTGTCGAAATCAAAATGCTGCTGCTGGTTGGACGAGAGAGAGAGAGAGAGAGAGAGAGAGAGAGAGAGAGAGAGAGAGAGAGAGAGAGAGAGAGAATAGTGATTACTTAAGGCCATCGAAGTTCTAATCATTTTGGCAATTCGTTCCCCGATACGGAATGGGCGATGTTCATCGACATCGTCAATGTAAAATCCGCCTGGAAATTATTCACACGCAAAATGTCAGAAGGTCTCCAGAGGAAATACAATGTGAGGAACGGATAAAAAAATATAGAGCAACAACATGACTGGTAAAATATGAGGTACAGCTTGCCTGGGTTATTACTGTGATGGAACGATGAGATACTGCAACCTTTTTTAATTCAATGCATTGACTAGCAGTAAAACTGGAATGTTATTTCAAGAAACTTTCAGCTGCTACAGCATTGAATCTCTTTTTAGAACTTCGTATAACATTCCCTCATTATTAATTCAATACTCAACATCAGGGAAATGTAATCTCCATTTTCTATACCAGCCGGACAATTATTACTTATATTATTTACCGAGAATGGAAAGTTACAAGAACTACGAAAAAAAAACGGTGGCTCATATTTTATGAATAAATAACAATAACATCCCTTTGATTAGAAATCACACAGAAGGTTAAAAGTGAACGAATCCCTCGTGGACTGTATTCACTGGGAACATTCGTAGCCTAGACAACAAGGCGTGATCCAAACTCCAGCTTACACGAGCGCGTACTCAAATCTACGGTCAAATAGCACGTTGTTTCACCAACGAAAATTAAAATAAATACGCTATATTTTCTTATCAATAATTGTTCTGTACTGTTTAACGTATTTATTTTTTAATCTTTAATCTAACAGATAAATCATAAATATACTATCCTAAAATTCCTGTACCTTTAACTCAAAGCGAGGCATCCTTTTCAGACCTTTTCAGGCTCTTCCGTAGGGGTTTCCTAACCACCCCCCCAGAGAAGAAGAAGACGAAGAAGAAGAAGATAGTAGTTTACAGGCTTACTCCCCGAGTAAGAGAAAATGGAACTGTCAATGAACCCTACCAGGTGATACAAACCAAGTTCTTCTAATTCCTTCAGTGGTTTCATGGCAAAAGAAGCATCTTCCACGTTGAGCTCCGAAGATGAAAGTGGGTATTTGGACTTCCAAGTCATTAACTTAAAAGGAATAATAAGAGTGATTTTTTGCTGAGGACGAACGGAGCTTGTCACCACCTTGAGATGGATTGTGACAGAGAAGATAAGAGGCCGAAATAACTCGGGGGAAAATGATATTGAAAAGTGCGTTAGATAAACAGGGGCAGCCATTATCAAATGCGGTCATCAATCTACAGTCCTCTCTATTCAGCTTTATTTCTCGCTTCCTCGGGGAGTAAGCCTGCTATCTACTTAGATGTTGTTGCTGTTGTTGTTCTTCTTGAGGGGGAGTAGGAAAGGTCTATGGAAGTGCCTAGAAAGGTCTGAAAAAGGTGTTTCTCGTCGAGTTAAAGATACAGGAATTTTAGGATAGGATATTTGTGATTTATCGATTGGAATGAAAATGTGAAAAATAAATAACGTGCATGTTAAACAGTACAGAACAATTCTTACTAATGAAATATAGCGTATTTATTTCAATTTTCCTTGCTAAAATAACGCGCTATTTGACTGTAGATTTTGGCACGCGCCCCAAGTAAGCTGGAGGTCGGATCACGCCATGGTTTTTTTTTACACACAGGAAAGTCTTTCTTCCCATTCGATGACAGTTGTAGTACAGGAGATCATTCACGATTTCTTTACCGAAAATACTAATACTATAGTTTGGGTGGTACATGACACTAATGAGGATAAACATTGATATTTTCTGATATGTAAATATCGATATATTGTTAAGAATACATTAGCGTATTTCTAAAAATACACCGAGGATTACAAAAGAAAAAGAAAGGGTCATATTTTACACTCGTCTATAAACAACGGGATAAGAAAACGTAATATAAAAAGACCAATGGGTAACAGTACAATAATATATATATATATATAATATATATATATATATATATATATATATATATATATATTATATATATATATTATATATTATATATATATATATAATATATATATAATATAATATATATAATATAATATATATATATATATATATATAAAATATATATATATATATATATATATATATATATATATAGTGGATACAGAATTACAGTTATTCATCGTGTCTTTCGAAGCGTGAAAGCAATTTAAGAAAAATAACACAAACAGAATAAAGTACCGAATGAAAAGTCAGTGAAAACACACAATCAAGAAATACAAACATTCCAGACAAAGAGTAATAAGTGCAAATAAACAAACAGCAAAACTCTGTCGATGGGAAGTGCTGTCTATCCCTTTTGCCCCGGACGTGTAAGGCTACGCTTCTCACATGGTCAGAAGAGTAGGTCAAAGGAGTATAAAGGAAATCCAGTCATCCAGGAAAAGTGAGAGAGAGAAGAGAGAGAGAGAGAGAGAGAGAGAGATGGGGAAGGTACTGCAGGAGAATATTCGGTGAAGTTAGAAAATATTGGCAAGGGACAAATTTCATTTTCCAGCACCAAAAAAGATATTTTTTGTAGACTATCAGTGACGTTGTCATATATATATATATATATATATTATATATATATATATCTATTTATCTATCTATCTATATATACATTTATCTATCTATCTATATGATATCTATCTATCTATCTATATATGTATATATAATATATATATATATATTATATATATATATATATATACATAGATAGATAGATATACAGAGATATAATATATATGGAGAGAGAGAGAGAGAGAGAGAGAGAGAGAGAGAGAGAGAGAGAGAGAGAGAGAGAGAGAGTTCACATGAGAAAAAAACAATATATCATAGTCAGTGTAGCTGTGCTTATCATATATAAAAATGCCCTTTGGATTAAGGTAATCCCAAGTATAATTCTAATGCATTACCTTCCAAATGGCCTTTTCCATTCTGGAATATTCAGTTAAATCTGCTCACCAAAGACTCCGCGACAAAACAGTCCAAATACTCGTCATTCAGTATAATATCCACTGAATCTGCTGAATCTGAGTCAGTTAAACACTGGCAACTTAACTGATTTTGATTTGGTATCAAACGATATTACCTTATCAACAACCACTCTCAACGATTGATGAAAGAATAAAATTCTATCGCTTATGTCTAATAAATGTGTATTTGCTTTTGATTTTATGAAAGTTAGGCTGTCAAACCTAGCACTCAAGCGCTTCTCGTCACTTGGTGCTTCAGCCAGTGAAAGGAGGAAGTTGGAGTGGCTGAACAGCAAAAATAACGAGATCCAGAAAAACAAGGAGGAGACGAAGTACACATCTTAGGTTGACGTCTAGAGGTCGAAACTGAGAAGATCCCATTTTTGTGGTGAGAGGTGACGGACCGTTAGAGTGGATAAAAGCAGGGATGGAGGTAAAATAAAAGGGCAGAAAAGTGGCCCAGAAAGGACCTTAGTAATGCCCACAGCGCATCACGTGAGGTGTACTGATGCACTAACGACACTATCCTCTGAGGAGACACTTTCTGTTTGATCGTCATACAACTTTTTTTATTTTTATTTTATTTTTTTTTACTCTCGAAGGATTATCATCTAATCCATTAGGATAAAACTTCGTAGGTGATCGAGACAGAAAAATGACTGACGTGGTTTACTGTAAAAGGGGACTCGAGCCTTCTGCGATGTTTCATATTGCTATGAAGTTAAGCAAATGCACTATCTCTTAGTGACTGAACCGAGACAAGCAAGAATTAAGAAAAAAAAAATAATTTACTACCTTTCATTCGCTCACTTCTTACAACGGAAGTTCAGTTTGGAACGAATCTGATTTGTGTCTCTCCAAATGCGAAGAACCGCCACAGAAAATATCAAATGATGGTAGAACCTCCTTGGGAGACAGAAAAAAGAATTGCTTAGGCCTATTGGTTTTTCGTTACACTGACTTGCATTCCAGTCCTAATTGACGAGTGAGTTCCATCAACCACTGCTCCACTGGGGTTCCCAACAATGGATGTCGACCCTGGAAAACTTGATTTCTGGAAACCTAATTTCTGGAAAACCTGATTTTTGGAAAACTCGATTTCTCTCACTGATTTTATGAGTGACCTCGTTACTGGTCTGAACTGAACAAGTCTTCACCTGATTTTTTACCATTCGAGTTCAAATCCCCGCTCTGCCAACGTGAACTCAAAAGAATTTGTTTCTGGTTATTAGAATTAAATCTCTCGATATAATGTGGTTCGACCCTACAATAAGCTGTAGGTCCCGTTGCTAGGTAACCAATTGGTTCCTAGCCACGTATAAATATCTAATCCTTCGGGCCAGCCCTGGGAGAGCTGTTAATCAGCTCAGTGGTCTGGTTAGACTGAGATATACTTAACTTTACCATTGGAAACATGTAGTAGACACTTTGCTCATCTGGTTCCAGTCTCTGGGACCACATCGTAAATTCGTAACACTGGTGTTTGATGCCACGCCTACCTACTTGGAAAGGAGTTCCCGGCATTCCCGAAATGAACGTTTACCGAATGAATAGACAATGATATTTAAATAACCATATTAAGTCAAAACGCTGAAGCGTTGACAGATTCGTCTCGGCTTGCTTGATTATACGGAAATTCATTGTTACAAGAGGAAATCGAAAAAAAAAAACTGTGATGACAAGACAAGAATGCTAAAAAACTAGGTATAAACCTGATGTCAAATCGCGTATTCTAGCTGTTGCATTGTGTTCAGCTTTCTGACCTTCTTACACATTCGATAGGAAAGGAACTGCATTTGGTCGAGATAATTTTTTTTCACCCTGTTGTTCATGGTGTGTTAGTACCTAACCTACCTCAGTGCATAAAGAGCGTGCGGTGATTCCCAGATAACCTTTTCAACTTCCGTAAACTAGTGTTTAGTTACCTGTGAAATATACTCTCTGCTAGGTCACTACTGTTGTGTTGTACCATGGAAGATAAACATACTCACTATATCTGTCCTCCCCTTACAGTGGCTTGGATCGTAGCAGTCTTGTAGATTGAGGAGAAAACTTGGCAGAAGTTGTGCTGGGTGATAGCCGTGTTTGGGGTCTGATTGGGCAGCGAGTTCTTCTAGTTCCCACCTGCTAATAATTCTGCAAAGCAAACGGTATCTTTAAGCCAGTGTTTCTTAAACATTCTTGTGCAGCGGACTGTTACAGATCATGAGTCCGCTCAAGTTTTTTATTATAATAAACAAAAAGTATTCAACACCAACAATTGAAACTCGGGATACGAATATAAAAAGAAACTCAAACAGAACAGAAGTTTATTTACAAGCTTATTAACAAAGATAAATGCAGAATGATTTCTCCTGTTTACATAACAAAATTAAATCTGACAATATGCGAAAAGGGGGAAACAGTGCGGTAACGAAATGCTTGCTGGTCAGTTTTTGCAGCTGTTGAAATCAGCGTTCGAAGCGTGGGTTTCACAAAAGGGGACAGTAGAAACTTCAGACGGTTTCTTAACTTCGTGCTGCAGGAAAGAATGCCTTAGTCTTGAAACTTGAAGGGCGGGTTACTCCTAAAAACCACTTGTAGGAGGTTTCTTCTCTGAAAGGGTTACTCAAAGTCGGGATCTCTCTCTCTCTCCGACCACGGACGACCTTGTTTCCGTTCCCACTCTCTCGTGCATTCTCTTCCTCTCTTATCCTTCGTCTCTTCCTCTCTTATCCTTCGTCTCTTCCTTCTTCTCTTATCTCCGATGATCTGATCTTCTCTACTTCCTCAGTGTCCTATATATATAAGTCGATCTCGGGGTGGGGCTGAAATGGCGGAGCATAACCAGCGAACGTTTACCGTCCCTCGACAGGAACTTTTTAGAAGGCTCTCGACAAAATGTTACATCATATTCAAAATCAGGCGTTTCTAACGAAGGCCGCGTGCTGGAGTTCCACAAACACCAGAGTATTCTCGAACAATCATGAGAACAGACGCCTCCAACACGTGCGGGAACGCCTCCTTGCTGCAGACCTACTCGAAAGAAGATACATTTTCCTTTCCTTTAATATATGTTTCTTCGCTGTAGAGCGATTACCATGACATGGACCCCTTATTATGACAATTTCCCTCCTGGGTTTCAAAGTGTTTTCAGAGTATAATATATAGTGCTAAAATTGTTACTGAATTATTTATTAATGGCTTATCTTCAACATAAATGTTTACATTTGACTTGAATTAGCTTTCACAACATTATTAATTTTGCAATTTTGCACACAAATTTGAGTGAACCTAACAGCAACACTTCCTCCTCACACCTGGAACCGTACTTAATGCGACAAATGGTACTACTGCTTTTGCTGATTCATTACTCTTGGAATATCTGGCTCCAATCTGCTAATAAATACCACTGCCTTCTACAAAGCTGTTGAATTGCATACATCCTAATCTGACGAGCGCCATTGTCAGAAGCCAAGAGGATTTGGTGGTACAAAAATAGGAATTTAGGACGTTTTGGCCTAAAATTTATCTGATACTGACGGCCAAATTATCCTGCGTCCCCCTTGGAACACTCCATGGATCTCTGGGGGTCCGTGAACCACACTTTAAGAAACACTGCTTTAAACCATCAGTTACCACAACTGTCAACAGTCAAGGCTGATAAATCTATTTAAAAAAACATTAAACACTCCTATTAACAGGGAAACATTCTTACAGATGCTATATAAAACAATCCAGATATGATGGATCAAACTCTCTGGGGTGGCCTATTCTGATTACTAACCAAAACAAGGTATGATCCGACCTCCAGCTTACATGGGACACGTGCAAGATTTCCCCTCTTGCTTAAGTTAACATTATAAAACTAGCTTAACGTAAATTAAAATTTACTAAAATCTATGGTCAAATAGCGCCTTGTTTCACCAATGAAAATTAAAATACACTATGTTTTATAAGAAATAATTGTTCTGTACTGTTCAACATACACCTTATTCATTTTTTATCATTTTCATTCTAACAGATAAATTATAAGTATCCTATCCTAAAATTTCTGTATCTTTAACTCAACGCGAAACATCTTTTTCAGACCTTTTTAGGCTCCTCCATAGACCTTTCCTACCAACCCCCAACCAGAACAACAGCAACAAAGTAGTATGTAGGCTTACCCATGAGGAAGCGAAAAGAGCAATCTGGTGTTGAAGTGATAACTGATTTTCATCATAAACAGATCATTCCGAATGACATTTATTTTTGCTCACACTATTCAACGAAAATGCAAAGCAGATTTGCCTTAGATTTCCTTAGGTGTGCGATAAGGCAGTTGACCTTACAGACCTTACAGACCTTACATCTTGTTCGGGTTGCCCAGGTCCCTCAGTGTGAGGCACCTCTAATGTCTACCAGAGCGTTGCTAGTACATCTTCCGGTATATTTTGCATCTTCCAATCTTGGATGGTCTGGGATGCAGTTTAGATATTTGTCGAGCTTATTCTTAAACACTCTACGCTCACTCCTGATATATTCCTCAGATGAGCTGGCAACGCATTGAATAGACGCTGCATTATCGATGCTGGTGCGTAGTGGATTAATGTCCTGTGTGCTTTCCTTATTTTTCCTGGTATAGTTTTGGGCACTATTAATCTACCTCTGCTTGCTCTTTCTGATATTTTTAGTTCCATGATATTTTCTGCTATTCCTTCTATCTGTTTCCATGCCTGAATTATCATGTAGCGTTCTCTTCTCCTTTCTAGACTATATAATTTTAAGAATTGTAGTCTTTCCCAGTAGTCTAGGTCCTTAACTTCTTCTATTCTAGCTGTAAAGGACCTTTGTACACTCTCTATTTGTGCAATATCCTTTTGATAGTGTGGGTACCATATCATATTGCAATATTCAAGTGGACTACGAACATATGTTTTATAAAGCAAATCAATCGTGTTCAGCTTTTCTTGTTTGAAGTGCCGTAACAACATTCCCACTTTTTGCTTTACATTTTGCCAACAGAGTTGCTATTTGATCATTGCATAACATGTTCCTATTCATCATCACACCAAGGTCTTTAACTGCTTCCTTATTTGTGATGGTCTCATTATTAGGTCCCTTATATGCATATAGCTTTCTTTCTCTGTCTCCATAATTTATTGATTCAAATTTATCAGAGTTAAATACTATCCTATTTACCTCTGCCCAATCATATACTTTGTTAAGGTCTCTTTGTAGAGCGTTCCTATCTTCGTCACAAGTAATTTCTCTACTTATTCTTGTGTCATCTGCGAAACTAACTCACTACCGAATCCTTCACATTCTTGTCTAATGTCTTCAATCATAATAACAAACAGTATTGCAGCTAACACCCGTACCTTGCGGCACACCGGATATTACCTTGACTTCATCCGATTTCTCATCGTTGCAATAACTATCTGTTTTCTGTTGTGTAAAAAATTCTTTTAACCATCTTCTTACTTTATCCACGATATTGTGTTTTCTAATTTTCTTCGCTAATATATTATGGTCTACTTTATCAAAAGCTTTTGCAAAGTCTAATAAACCACATCTGTTTCATTTCCGCTTTTCATATTTTTGAATATGTTCTCACGGTGGACTAACAGTTGGGTTTGTGTACTTTTTCCGGGTACGAAACCATGTTGTCCTTTATTAAACAAATTATTTTTTTATTAAATGTTTCAATAATATTTTTTCTTCATTACCCTTTCATACACTTTCATAATATGTGATGTTAGACTCACAGGCCTATAATTACTTGCCTCTAGTCTTGATCCACTTTTGAAAGTAGGGTAATATATGCTAATTTGTGCTCATCATCAAATGCTTGTATCTACACTTTGTCTTAATAATATTGCAAGTGGCTTTGCGATAGAATGAACTACTTTCTTTAACAAAATAGCAGGAATTCCATCAGGCCTGCAGCAGCTCCATTTTTAATTTCATTAATAGCCTGCACAATATCAGCTTCATTAATATCTATGTCAGCTAAATATTCACTATTTTCATCCCTTACTTCTATATCATTATCTTCATTATCTATTCTAGGGGTGAATTCTCTCTTATATTGTTCTGCCAGTATGTTGCAAAATTTCCTTTTTTTCATTCGTTAATCTCCTTCAATTCTCAGAGGGCCTATTTCTATTCTTCTTTTATTCATCTTCTTCCGCATATGCGTTTAATAGTTTGGGGTTTTGCTTGATATTTAATAGGGTTTTTTCTTCCAAGTCCCAACCGTTTTTCATTTTCTTTTGATTGTATAATCTTTTGTTCTGCATTTTCTATCTTACTTTTTAGTTCTATAACTTTCCATGCATTTTTTCTTTTGCAAGACCTTTTTTCCAACTTTCTGATTTCTGGAACAAGATCCTTCTGTCTCTTGGTATGCATGAATGATGTTTACTTTCTTCTTCGGTATATATTTTTCCACTATTTTCTCCAATATTTTATTATTAATCTCCGTATTTACCCTTATGTCATCACTTACGAAAATGTTATCCCAATCTTTGTTTAATTCTTCATTAATTTCTGACCATTTTATATTTTTACTGTAGAAGTTGTATTTTCCATATCCTTCCCACTTTTTCTTTTCTTGCTTATCTCATTTCACTTGCTTTGGAATGAACTGTTAATTCTATGACATTATGGTCTGAAATATTCGCATTATAAACTATTATTTCTTTAACATAATTCATCTCGTTCACAAATACTAGGTCTAAAGTATTTTCCTTTCTTGTTGGCAGGTGATTTATTTGTTGAATGTTGTATTCTAGTAGCATATCTAATAGCTTTTCAAATTGCTCTTATCTTCTGCACTACTATTACTCTCTTTTTATATGTATAAGTACAACCACAATCCTATTCGTTCTTTCCATTCTACGAAAGGAAAGTTGAAGTCACCAGATAGGAGAATAGTCCAGTCCTTGTGATTTCTACATATATCATCCAATTTTTCAATTATTAAGTCAAACTCTTTAGTATTAGGAGGTCGTATATTACTATGTTCATCAATTTTTCAGATTCAAATTCTACCGCTATTAGTTCACATTCTGAGTTACTATATTTCTCATATATTTTTCCTTGTTTTTTGTCTTTCCATATATTTGCGGTTCCCCTTGATTCCTATTTTTTCTATCTGATCTATAAGTTTGGAACCCTTTTATTTGATCATCATTCCCAGTCTCTTGGGAATACCAGGTTTCACTTATATTCATTATATCTATTTCTTTTCATTTTGGGTTAGTTCTTCTAAGTACTCTATTTTTCTTTTTTGAGTTACTCGTAACTAAACCCTGCGCATTCATCACTATGATGGTTTGCGTGTTTTCTCCTTCATTTAATACTGGTAGTAATAAGGATTTTCCCATGTCCTCTTCCTGTTCTGGTATGTTGTTCTTTTTTTCATTTCCAGAAATTCTGACATTAAAAAATCCAACTTTTCCATAATATTTTGATCTTCCTTCATCATAATTATTCATTTGTGTCTGAATCTGCAATTTTCTCCGTTTCTGCAATATCCTCTTGCATAATAAATACAGTTATTATCTCTTGGGTATTTAATTTCGGAGCTGATGCTTTGAAATTTTTGCTGACACCTCTGCATATCTCATTGGTGGTTTGCTTTTCTCTTTTACCTGATATTCTTGATTTCTCTCTTTATTTGTTTCTTTCTTATTTTGGATTTTTATTACTTGGTTGGTTATTTATTTGATTATGATTCATGGCTACAGGGTGCATATATTTGCATTTTTTTGTCGAACTTACATCCTTTCCTTCTTTTAGGTTTTTACATATTTTTGGATGCAGATCTCTGCAATCATCCCCATATCCATCTAAGTATGCACATTACCATATATTTCATAGTTTTGACATATCTTAGGATGTTTGTAGTAACATCTTTCTCCAAATCTGCAATTCCCTCTTTTCAAAAAGGTTGCAGATTTTGTCTTTCTTGTCTATTTTTTCCTCTTTCCCCGTCATTGTATAGATCTGGGTAGAGCCTCTTCGGGATTTGCTTTTCTGTTGTCATATCGTAATTTATTTCTTCGTAGGTATGCTGCTTTATTGCCTCATATGTAGTATCAATGAGTATCTCTGCATCCATACTTTTATCTTGTTCTTTGTTTTCCTTATTTTTTTCTGTCATTTCATTTTTGTTTACTTCTCTTCCGTTTTCCTCTTCTTCTTTTTCTTCTTCTTCTCCTCTTCCTCTTCTTCTTCATCCTCAACTATTTGTACATTCAATCTTGATTTAATAACATTGTCTATCCATGATAGACATGTTGAACAAAAAATTCTTGTATCTTTTCTCAAATCTTGTATTACCTCAGCACACTGTGGATGGGTCGGAATGTTGCATGCAGCACATTTTCTGATTAGGTTTTGTGGATTGACTATGCTATACCAAACCTTACACAGTTTGCATGCTTTTGGCATTCTTTTTAAACCTAATGCATCAATTAGGATATTCACAAGATTCACCTTATTCATTTTCTTTGTCGGTATATGTTGGTTTATGTATATTTTCTTTATGAGTCTCTTGACCACTTGGATTTTATTTGGAACTTCTTCAATTATTTTCAAGATGTTTTCATTAGATTTGTTCCAGTTTGAAGGATTATATCCTTCTAATATATCTATGAATGCTTTTGTATCTTTTTGGTTAGGACTGTTGCTGATTTCATAGAGAGAAATGCCAGTTCCCTTCCTGCTACCTCATCGTATTGCGAATCTGCTAAACACGCCAAATTACGCCACCTCTTCCCGCAGTTGGAACTACTGCCATCTTGTTCTGATTTATAGTATTACACTTGATAAACTAACTTAGAAGACGCTTTATCCTACTATTTTCACACTAATCTTATCACCGATAGTTCACGAACACTTCTAGATATTTCTCAAATTCTAGTCGTATGTTAAACTTGTGATATCTGTTGATTAATCTGAGTTCACGCGGGTACGTCTCACCAAGCAAGATGGCTACTTTGCCGTAGACAAACAGTTAACCACATCGAGAGAGAGAGAGAGAGAGAGAGAGAGAGAGAGAGAGAGAGAGAGAGAGAGAGAGAGAGAGAGACTTGAATGTCATCATCTCATGATAGTTTTTGCTTTCTTTTATAAGGGCATTAAAAATATTTCTTATATTTTTAACTCGTGAGGTTCTCTGTCATTATGAGGAATTATTTCTTTTCTCCATATCAAAATGTCTCCGTAGAGATACCATTATTCCGTGGCCTATCTCGAAGTCACAATTGATTTACTCCTGTAAGTGAGTAGAACTTATAATGTCGGGTGAAGAACTCAAGCTACTATTACACACACCAAGGCTAGCGGGTGCAATTTGGTATGTTTGACGACTGAAGGGTGAATAATCAACATACCAATCTGCAGCCCTCTAGCCTCATCAGTTTTGAAGGTCTGAGGGAGGAAAGATTAAAGTGTGGAAGGAAGGATGAACAGACAAAGCCGGCACGATAGTTTTCTTTCACAGAAAACTGAAAAGAGAAATAAGCCATGGAAAATAAAGCGAAGCAAATGTTTCAGCCATCCGGCCAAAAAGTTTAATCTTGTTTAATGAGAGCGAAATGACAAGCAGTAAATTGCCCAATGCATCACCGTGTGTAGCCTCGATTCATATTTTGAAGAGTTGTTGCCAAAGAGGGGAAATTCCGTTGACTCTTTATGTATGTTCTTGTTTTTTTTTTTTTTTTTAACAGTTCTCTGAATTATACAACGGATTAATTTAGAGACCCAAAAACATCCAGAAATCGGCTCCACCTGGCTCTCCACATTTCAGAGAGTTCAGTTTATATTTTGTTCACGTCTTTTTCCAATGAGCCTGGAATGCTCCTTTCCTTTGCTGCAGCTTTATTGAAGCACAGAGAGATGAAGTTTTCTTGAAAAGAATCATCTCTTTTGCACTACAATCTCTTCAGCCAAACCGAAAGCCGCGGACTAGCCAAAACATCTGCCAGTTCAGAACTTGTATTGTGCAGTGGCCGTTGTTTTGTGAACAATATTTTTCAAACAGTTTTCTTTTTATTTTCACGCCCAAAAATCTTTTCAAACGACAAAATGTAATTAATGAGTACAATGACACAAATCTCGTCTCCCCCCACCCCCGCCCCGGCCAAAATAAAACAAGAGAAATACTAATATTGTTAAAACTTCAAAGGGAAGCTGGGAGAGCCATTGTAACGGTCGACAATGCTTTGGCATTTCATCATGTTGGGATACATGCCCTTTGGCATTGTAACGTAGAGCGTATAACCAAGTGTGTGAGTATGTAAGTTCTTTGACGAACAGCCATGCAGGAATTGTCTGAGAATAAGGCTTCATTTCTGTTGCTAACTGTTGCATCCAATGTCCCCTGTAATTGTGGTGGTGCTCACTGTCATCATTATTTCAGCGTGCATCTTTCTGACTTGAGTTAAGTTTCAATTATGGTTGCAAATAATCCTCCCTATTAATAGAAGGTCACCGGTTTGATCTTGCTGAATGTTTCTGTTGAATCAAGATACTCAGGCAAACGAACAAATGAATCAATATACTTAGGCAAACAAACAATTGAATCAAGATACTTAGACAAACACACAATTGAATCAAGATTCTTAGGCAAACAAATAATTGACTCAAGATACTTAGGCAAACACACAATTGAATCAAGATACTTAGACAAACAAACAATTGAATCAAGATACTTAGGCAAACAAATAATTGACTCAAGATACTTAGGCAAACGCACAATTGAATCAAGATACTTAGGCAAACAAACAATTAAATCAAGATACTTAGGCAAACAAGTAATTGAATCAAGTTACTTAGGCAAACAAGCAATTGTATCAAGATACTTAGGCAAACAAGCAATTGAATCAAGATACTTAGGCAATCAAACAATTGAATCAAGATACTTGGGCCAGAAAACAAACAATTATAAAACTTCGGTGCGCATGTATTTATATATATATATATATCATTTGAGCTACAAATGTCCTTTAAGGATAGGCTCCAGTTTGGAGGGGTGCCGATTGTAAAAATATTTGCCAAACAAAAATACCAATAATCAGACGGAAGGCTAATAATTTATCAGGCATTATTCAGCACTATAATAACACCTAAAAAATTCTCTGTGAGTTTTTATCATCCTACAGGAAAATAAATGATTTTATGAAAAAAAATGTGAATTCAGGGCCCCTTGTACTGAAGGTTATTTGGTGATCGGTGAGAAAAACTACGTCTTGAATAGAAATTCGGTCTTACAGAATGTTTGGTATATCCACCTGAAATATGCACATCAATCAATTATCAAAATAGAAC
>NC_061109.1:2899275-2916775 GCF_015104395.2 Macrobrachium nipponense
ATTTCAGGTTTGTTGACTATTTACTATCGTGAAACAAAAATCAGTAATCAAAAAGAGGGCAAATACCCCCAAAATATATTCAAATTTAAATATTTTCTAATTTTTTTTATTATTTTATTTATTTTACATTCATTGTCGTATTTTTAACTTTCAGGCGATTCTGAAATGATATTTGAAACAAAAGTCGGTGTCTCGGGCACAGGGAGAACCACCATTTAAGCCTCTTTGGCAAATCACCGAGAAAATGTCGTCAGACAAGATGCTTTTAACCTCAGGCTGTGGTTCCCAAAGTGGGGCTATGGGTAATTTGATTTTTAAAGCGGGCGATCCGAAAATGCTCCAAGTTACTGGCCTTTTAGGCTTCCTCCACGTGAATATATATGAATTATAGTGTATCACCAGAGGGGGCATCAGGAATGTAAAGGAGATTAGGTGGGACTTGGTCAAAAATAGGTTTGGGAACCTCTGATTATACAGAATAATTAAAGCTTTTGAGCCTCTTTATCATTTGGCTACGTGCGGATCGAATAACCCTTTCAAGAGGACGGTTTCGAAATGTCGTCCTGATCGATATTGAACAGACTTCATCATCTCCATCATCTTCTTCCGAGAAGACGCACGAGAATAATTATCTCTCTCTCTCTCTCTCTCTCTCTCTCTCTCCCATTCGCTACCGAGGATGATAAAGACAGTAATCGCCCCAAGAATTTCTTCTCCTTCCTCATTTCAATTAGATGAATCTACGAGGTTTTCAGTGAAGGCAAGAGGCCGCTGCTCGTTTCGTGTTCATTAGCCACACAAAGGGCAAAGCAGATGGACGCGTTCATTAGAACACTTTCTGAGACGCTTCGTGGTCTTGCGAAATGAAGACGGTTGATAATACAGTTAGGTGTTTCATTCGCTCAAACATTGTGAATAAGCCTATACAGGACGTCGCCGCGTGTACTTCCAGCAAATTCTCCCCCTCCCCCTTTCGCCCCCCCCCCCCCCCCCCCCAACACACACACCACTTCTTTTTCAGCTTGACTCCTCAGTTATTCTGGTGTTTACTTTTCTACCTCACCCGTCAGGAAACTTTAGATCAACAACAAGTTTCCGCCGGTTTAGACTCGGTAAAAATTCAGAGCAAGCCCCTCTTTAATCTTTCCAGGCAAAGTTCATCATTCAACCCTCTCTCTCTCTCTCTCTCTCTCTCTCTCTCTCTCTCTCTCTCTCTCTCTCTCTCTCTCTCTATTTACAGACTTATTCCAAAAATAAACTTACTTTGATGCGCTTTCCAGGGATCTCAACCTTTTCCACAATCAGTAAATTCTCGGTAATCAGACCACCTCAGGTAACTTGAATTCTGACACCGAATATAGAATGATATATCAAGGATGATTTGGTATTATTGCAATGACTATTATCATATGCTGCAAAATATAATATCTTGATTAAGCAGTCCAGCAATAACTTCGCAAGCTATGTACTGTGAAATTAACCAAGATGGAAGCTATAATTCTTTAGAAGGAAAAATTAATAAGGCGAATAATTCAGGTAAAATACTGGTTGATACAGTGGAAACCATCATCAGTAGGGTTTAAATGTAGCAGCCCCTCAATCTGAGGAGCTTAGTCAAACGCCATCTCTACATTACATCTGCCTCTTTTTTTCTTAAAACTGAAAAATCTACATCTAACAATCTGATTGACATAACAACGCAGGGGAGAAAATATATACATTATCATCGCATTACAAAGATGACTAACCCTCTCTATAACAAAACAGGTTTTATAACCCTACCTCATCTATAGGTCAATAAAAGCTCTCTCTCTCTCTCTCTCTCTCTCTCTCTCCAAGTACTCATGAAACCCTGCAGCGAACCCCTGTGATATGAGAACCTCAAGTCAGGAAACCACGTTCAAAAGGAAAGTGATGATGTGCAGAGAATTCCAGCAGTGAGACTGAACGCTTTGCTTGAACAATTCATGTCCAGAAGCAAATGAGATGCTGTGAGAGAAAAAAAAACATTTCGTATCCTCAAACAGTTGAAAGACCCTTGGATAGGTGAACCAAACGCTACGTAAATATATGACTGAAGGGCGAATCGCTTACGCAAATGCATGTTGACAGCAAACCTTTCAGCAGGGGAGTAGAAATCAAAAAGGATACTGGAGATAAGATTCACGAGTCGATGCGAGGACGCACTACCGGATCCAGAAATATTTCAAGGGCTGGAGTATGGGGGGGGGGGGGGGGGGGGGTGGGGGGGGGGGGGGGGGGGGGGGGGGGTGGGGGGGGGGGGGGGGGGGGGGGGGGACCATTTGCATTTTGAATGTTAGTCACACACACACACACATATACACACATTAGATATGTAGCCCTTCTAACTCTCAGCATAAGTTGGGGATTCTCTCTCTCTCTCACTCTCTCTCTCTGACCAAGGTATTTTTTGGTTGGGTTGCAAGAACGGAAGATAGAATAATTTGGTTAATAAAAAGGTTTCAGTGGTGCAATAGATTTTCATTTGCAAACGGTTTTTTTCCCAGCTCCTTTTAACCTCCTTATACGGAGGCAGTCTGTTTACGTTTTCCATAAAAGAAAACTATCGTACCGACTTTGTCCGTCAGTCCGTCCGCCCTCAAACCTAAAAACCTACAGAGGCTAGAGGGCTGCAAATCGGTCTGTTGATCATCCAACCTCCAATCATCAAACATACCAAATTGCAACCCTCTAGCCTCAGTGTTATTTTTTCATTTAAGGTTAAATTTAGCCGATGGATCGTGCATCTGGCAGCGTTTTCCGGAGCCAGGGGACGCATCCTCACTCTACTGCATTTGTTGAGCAACTGGAGACCTGCCAGTCATAGTTGATGGTTTTATACAGCACTATACTTTTTACTCGTTTCTCTCATGTAACTCTCTTATGTAAATTTGTTAAGTGAATCATCTATATTTTTTCTGTATTATCGTCTACCTTCATTGATTTGTTATCATCTTCCTTAATGTAAGTCTTATGACATTACACTAACATACATACATGCATACATATATATATATATATATATATGATATATATATATAATCTATATATATATATATATATCTATATATATATATATAATATATATATTTATATATATATATATGTATATATATATATATAACGTGTATATATATATATATATATATATATAGTATATATATATATATATATGAAATAATTTATCACATCACCGTGATTCATATAAATTATTCGAGCTACTAATGTCCTTTAACATCTAATTCGCTTTACCTAGGAAATGATATATTTTCATATATGTAAACCGAAGGGGAATTTTATAGTTGACAATAATTACGTCCGCCCAGCGGACAGAGAAGACATCAGGACTTCAGAGATGTTATAGATTCGGCCAACAAGTGAGCTTATAAGTTTATACCGACTCCGACCTTACAAATCTCCGTCGAACTCGGGTACTCGTTAAGTATAATCGATGTCCAACCACCCCCTCTATCATGCTAAGCAAAAAAATTCCCCTTAGGTTTACATATATGAAAATATATTGATTCCGAGGTAGAGCGAATTAGATATTAAAGGATATTAAATTTTGTAGCTCGAATAAAAAAAAAATATACATATATCAAGTGACTTACCACCATTTTATATATACATGTATTATATAAATCGAGAGAGAGAGAGAGAGAGAGAGATGAGAGAGAGAGAGAGAGTGAGAGAGACTATATATATTATATATATATATATATATATATATATATATATATATATATATATATATGTATTATATAAATCGAGAGTGAGAGAGAGAGAGAGAGAGAGAGAGAGAGATATCAAGTGACCTTACCACTATTTTATACATATATATAATAATAGATATATCTATATTAAGATATATATATATATATATATATATATATATATATATATATGTATTATAATAAATAGAGAGCGAGAGGAGAGAGAGAGGAGGAGTCGGAGACGAGAGAGAGAGAGAGAGATATCAAGTGACTTACCGCTATTTTATATATATATGTATTATATAAATAGAGAGAGAGAGAGAGAGAGAGAGAAAGAGAGAGAGAGAGAGAGAGAGAAATGTTAGCCTAGCAGTTTGCGTCTACGTTTGTGTGGAAATTGCTTTCGGAATGTCAGCGGCCCTTTCTCCGCTCATAAGAACATGTTGTAAGTTCACGTGCATAGGCAACATATAAGACGTCAGTGAACTTTTACGATTACATCAGAAACTCACGCGGACAAACACGTAAAAAAAAAAAAAAAAAAAGACGTCCTTCTAAAATCTTCCTTCTCACACGTCATAATATCTTAGCTCTCTCTCTTCTTGCAGCTGCACATGCCAAAAATGGGCGCCGTAAAGTGGATTTCCCATTTCCCATCCTTCGTCTTTCAGTTTCAAATTGCGGCTTGAAAGTCCTCGTCCATTGTGGTGGCTGATGCTGGTCTCTCTCTCACTGCATCTGTTGAAGGGTTGTGTGGTTGTGTGTGCTCAACTTCATTTTTCATTGCTCCTTTCTCTGGTATCGTTTTTTTTCAAACATTGGTAATGAAGACAAGGAGGGAAGAGAGAGAGAGAGAGAGAGAATTTCCCTTTTGATCGAAGGCAAAGAAACAGACGTATGGGATAGAAAGTCCACCATATCATTCACTTCGTTTCTTGCCGCGGGAGAGCGGGAAAGAAAACTGTACAGTAATCTTCAATGTGCAGTGTTAGAAACAAACAAACAGACAAACATCATTGTTTTCATTCTTTGCCTGACCCTGCCTGTGCGTTTGAGAAGTATTCGTCTTTAGTTAGACTGCTGAGCAGCTCCTTGGCATTTCTCACCCAGGTTCTTGCTCCCTGGAGCTAAAAGTTGACTTTTTTGTCGTTTTGAATAAGACACCGAGAGAGAGAGACAGAGAGAAAAGGTAGCGCCCCAGATGTGGCGTTATGGAACGACCAGTAAAGCTCATTTTATGAGCTCACAAGACATTCTGGTTCTGAAATTGAAGCATTTACACGATAAACTGCAGTAATTAACATGGATGCTCTCTCTCTCTCTCTCTCTCTCTCTCTCTCTCTCTCTCTCTCTCAAACACACGTTATCATTTATTGAAGACTTTAAGAACCTCAATCAGAGCCTCGTCCGTAAGTTGAACTGAGGGAAGACAATAAACGAAAATCTCTTGAATCGTTCTGAGCGGCCATTTTTCCGTCTTGACAAACGCCAGCTTTTACCGGCCCCAGGGTTTTTGGGATGAGGTCAAGAGATCGCAACAGCAATCCGAAAGACATTTTACCTTCCGTAATGACTTTTCTCTGATCGGAATTATTAGCCCTTTGCGTTTATATTCCTCCTGGCCATAAAGTGAGCGAAGAGATTGCTGCTGTTGCCTGGCCCGAAGTGTTCGTTTGCAAATGGCAAGAAAGAGGTTAGTGGCAACTTTCTTATTTTTCTTTTCCGCCAGAGGAAATATTCTGGGGTTTATTCGTGTCATTTCTCTTTGTGTTTCCCGAAATGTAAGGCACAGAGAGAGAGAGAGAGAGAGAGAGAGAGAGAGAGAGAGAGAGGAGAGAGAGAGAGGTAGCGCATGTCATTTCTCTTAGACTTACTTCTTACAATCTTTGCAAGCTGAAGTAAACCTACTATTGAAAGGGAGTGTCGTGCAAATGGCATGATTGGCTAGTTGAAGCACAATTCCTTACTACTTTTTGGAATGTCTGATTAGTAGGCTATTACTTCCTCCTAAGTATATTCAGGGGGGGCCGTTATGTATACCAGCATATGGCACTTCTGGTTGGCATTCATCCCTTTGTTGACCAAATTCCCATTACTGAAGCTCTCAAGATACGTGTTTATCTGACGATCGACATATGTATAAATATTAAGCTCCGTCAATTCTCGAATTTCTCGGTCTTGCAAAGGGACGGGTCGCGTATTCCCATGCTGTAACCGAGTACCGGACCTTCCCTGAAAAAGCGGGACGCTATATCTTAAAAACTAACCATAGAATCTTCTTGAAAATAATCTCAATATGTTTCCCACACACAAATTATCAACCCACTATTTCTATGAACTAACCTAACCTAACCTAACCCAACCCAACCTAACCTAGGGGCACTGCAAAAAAAAAGAAGAAAAAAGAAGAGAGGCTAGTGCAATACCAGTATACCTATCAGTGATTTGTAGACGGGTCTTGGTTTCTTGGGGCAGAAGTGTGATGACCTTACCTTACAGACATGTCTACCAGAGAACTGCTAATACATCTTCCGGTATACTTTGCATCTTTTCCAATCTTGGATGGTCTGGGATGCAGCTTAGATATTTGTCGAGCTTATTCTTAAACACATCTACGCTCACTACTGATATGTTCCTCAGATGAGCTGGCAACGCATTGGTTAGACGCTGCATTGTCGATGCTGGTGCGTAGTGGATTAATGTCCTGTGTGCTTTCCTTAGTTTTCCTGGCATAGTTTTGGGCACTATTAATATATGCCTTTATGGGTTCTACGGCTCCGTGTACTCTTGTGAATACGTTTCCCAGCATAAAGATGCACAGCCAAGTCAGTAAAGCAGACTTGTATGTGCTGCAAAGATGTCAAACAAGGAAAAATAAAACGACATTGAAAATTCCATGATCGGAATCACTCATAACAAACTGCCTGCTATATAGAAACAAGGCGTGATCTGACCTTCAGCTTACTTGGGTGCACGTGCTAAAATCTGTGTTCAAATAGCACGTTGTGTCACCAAAGAAAATTAAAATAAATACGCTATATTTTATTAGAAATAATTGTTCCCTACTCTTTGACATGTACATTACTTTTTTTAAAATTTTCATTCTAATCTATAGATCATAAATATCCTATCCTAAAATTCCTGTATCTTTAACTCAAAGCGAAACAGCTTTTTCAGACCTTTTCAGGCTTTTCCATAGGGCCTTCCTCCCACCCCCCACAACAACAACAACAACAACAACAACAAAGTAGAATGTAGGCTTACTCCCCGAGTAAGCGATAATGTGAATAAAGATGGACAAATGATTAAAACATTGTATTTCGAATCTCCAGAACTCCAAGTAGTATAATCAAGCGCATCCTTAGAATAATCCAAAGTTTGAGTCGTAGGACTCCTAAAGAATATTGACACGGTATTTCTCATAACATAAAAGAAGTCTATTTAACTTTAGCTGTAAAGCACTTCATATTTTATATTTACTAATATTCCTGCGAATACTGTCATGATAAAAGGAGTTTGTCATTTTCACTTATTTTTTTCTTATTTTTTGTGCTTTTTTATTATTTTTTAGTTTCGATTTTTAGCAGGGCCAGCAATGAGTTGTCCCATTTCGCCCGTAGATTTTAGCACGCAACCCCCGCCACCGGCCCCTCCCCCAGAGTAAGCTGGAGGTCGGATCACGCCTTGTTGGTATATCCTCCCCAGAGAAGATTATAATTAGACGACCTTTCAACAAAATCATTTCTCCTCCCTCCACTCAATAATACTACGCCTCACTTACACGGGCACATCAGCGTTCGCACGTACAAATAATTTCTGTTGGCCTTTCATCGGCTCGATCCCTGGCCGTTACCTTGCAGTTTCGATTGGCGTTATCTATTTTCTGTTCGATGGCAACTTTTTTCTTTCTTTAATATTCTCCTCTCTCTCTCTCGTCCTGTGCGTGAAGAATTAAAGCCATTATGTCGTTCGTACTTTGTTCATCCTGACCTCCTCCAGATCGCCTTCAACACCTCTCTCTCTCTCTCTCTCTCTCTCTCTCTCTCTCTCTCTCTCTCTCTCTCTCTCTCTCTCTCCGTGAGATGAAACAAAAGAAAGTCACCCGAGAAAATTGACAGAGAAAGCTTGTCGTTCTAATGCTGTGGTAACAGGGCCTGGGAAGAGGCAGCGGTTACTACAGCAGAGAAGAAACTTCAAGTTCAAATGAGCAGGAAAGCAGCCATTGGGGAAAGTCTGTAGGAACGACGCTATGGCTCTTCTTCATTGGTCTTCAAGTGTCCTGAATACGCTGAATCAAATTCCTGCCAAATCAGGAACAGTAGGAAGAGACGAAAAAAGAAGTTAAGTATACTTATCTTAGTTTAACCAGACCACTGAGCTGATTAACAGCTCTCCTAGGGCTGTCCCGAAGGATTAGATATTTTTACGTAGCTAGGATTTGTTTGTTTGTTTGTATAGTGTTTTTACATTGCATGGAACCAGTGGTTACTCAGCAACGGGACCAACGGCTTTACGTGACTTCCGAACCACGTCGAGAGTGAACTATCACCATAAATACACATCTAGGAGCCAATTGGTTACTTAGCAACGAACCACATTATATCTAGAAATGAATTTCTGACCACCAGAAATAAATTCCTCCGGTTTCACATTGGCAGAGAGGGGAACCGAAATTCGGACTACCGAAATGGTAGGCGAGCACGTTAACCACTCGGAAGAGATGACGCCTTCATTCCCTTCCTGGAGAATGAATCGCGTAGCACATCCTCTTCCATTGGCATCTTTCGTCTTTTCCTGAGGATTTTCCTTCTGTTTATCTTTGAGCGGAAACGGCAAACAACACCTTTAGAACTGCGCTTATTTGAAAGGAGATTAAATGTCGAGAAAATCACAGTCACGGAGCCAACGGCCATGTGGCGTCAAAAGCTCCATTTTCCCGCGAAATACCTCCAGCTTTTGCAATTTTAATCTTGTCCTAAGTCCGCTACAAATTAAGCAACGCTGAAAAGGTTGTTGCAACCTCTGATGCAATAGTCTTGGGTCAGAATTCACAGATTAGATGGCGGAGTTACTGGCTGAGAAAGGCTTAGCATAAATTCTTTGCAGAGTTGTAAATAAAAATGAAGCAAAAAAATGAAATCCCCGGGTTTTGCCAATTGTAAAGTTCTTGATTGAAAAAAAAAAAGTGCTACTTGAGTAGGCGGTCTACCTGCGTGTTTCTACACTGTTTCGCCGTGTTTAGTAGTAGCCCGTCCGGGGTCAAATGTCCCTAAAGTAGCACCAAGGGTTGTTGTTGTTTGAGATTAAGCTGGCTTTATGCCAGCCCCGGGGATCAACTGTGGTAAAATGCACTTAGGAACATTTGACCCTGATGGGTGCTAGTACTGAACACGGCGAAACAGTGTAGAAACACGCAGGTAGCACACACAAAAAAAAAAAAGAAAAAAAAAAAAGTCCCATCTAGGTATATAACACTGCCGATTACAATGCAAAATATACTACATCATTGCCTTAATTCGTCCATAGTACTTACAAGCAACTTAAAGTATAATTTCCCTTCAACCAGTTTTAGGTTTCGTTTCCATTATGCCATCTAAGGTAGAACGACTGTTGGAGGTGGTGGGGTGGCGGGAAGGGGGGGGGAAGCCTATCGTTCCTGTTGACCTTAATTCAGACGTTTATTTCATGGCTCGTTTCACAAACCTTTGAAATAGTCTAAAAGGCATAAACAGCACATGCTGGTCCGCATACAGATGCCGAAGTTGAGTTCTCTCTTTCCTTGGTATGTCTCTCCTAATTGCTTTCACGTCTTTTATCTTTTAGTGACGTTGATAAAATTTACGAGATCTTATCCGGAAATATATCAATTTCATTTTCTATTTACCTGGTCGTGGTGTGGTCTGGGATTCGGAGGAGTGAGTCCCAGTTAGTGGTCACCGAATTCTGGAACTCAGGATTCTCCAAGCTAGTACATGATTTCCCTCTGCTAAGCCACAATCTTCAGCCACAAGAGAACAATTTGGTTAAAAAGAACCAACCTTTCATCTACTATGATTCTAAAGTACTATACTGTCGTTTTGTTGCAACAGACTTTGCTTAAGATTAACTACCGTGCACCAGTGCTGGATACCAAATTTCGAATGTTTAAATACTAAATAACCCAATTATTCCTTATAACTTTTATGAGATGCATCAGGTAAAAACATAGATGTCCCTGCCAGTGCTCTGGTTCTTGAAGGGGAATGTTATTTTCCAACGAACCAGTCAATGATTCCATCTACAAATGAAGGCCCGGTTGCCCTCATACAATGAACAATTTAAACCAAAGAATACCCATCAACATCGAAATATATATATAATCATTATCCCAAATAACAATTTATTGAACTTTGATTGGCCAGAGTCACAACAAACAGGTCGCTTCCAACTTCCGACAAGGCGTTCAAGCACAGCAACGAAGCGAAAGACCTTTATCGTAACACCAGCCATGTAGTATTGTACAAACGACTGGAAACGGGTTTTTGAGGCAAATTATATTATAGCTTTTTCTCTTGCAACTTTTCCGAACTACCCAACCATGACGCTCGAGATAAGGCTGTAGATGAACACTTTGCATCTGAATAGGTAGATCTGAAACGAGATTTCCTTTCGAAATTTCATTTGAATCTTATAACAGACAAAACACAGGATTTCTTTTACTCACTCTCACAAGAACTGAGATGGAACCTTTCTCACATTGAAAATTCCGATGGAAGACTTGGTTAGCCTCTTAGTTTGCAGCCTTTCCCGCTGTTTGTTTGTTTGTATGTTGTTTTGACGTTGCATGGAACCAGTGGTTATTCAGCAACGAGACCAACGGCTTTACGTGACTTCTAAACAACGTCGAGAGTGAAATTCTATCACCAGAAATACACATCTCTCAATGGAATGCCCCAGAATCGAACTCGAGGCCACCGAGGTGGCACGCCAACACCATACCGACAACGGACTGAGGAAGAGACCAAATGCGACAGCTGGACTGAGTTCAGACGGAATGAAGCTGTCGACGTGACAGAGGTCATGAAATAAACGGAATTATAAGGAAGAGCTTCTCCGAGTGTTACAATTTTAAAGACAATTGGACTTCACGTGCTGAGGGCACTTGGAGAGCAAGCAGCGGAGAAGATCTGCTTCATCTCAATTTCCTCTTGACGCTTCAACTGTCGTTTCCTGCTAATTACCTATAAGGCTTTCATTACTTTGCATCTTCCTCTCTTTTGCTTTTATTGAGACATTCACGTGGCTGTCTCATCTTGCTTCTCGAAGACACGGTATTTTGGAAGTTTAAACAGCACTTTGGAAATGGCATTAGTACTATAGAAGGAATGTATATATATATATATATATATATATATATATATATATACATATATATATATATATGTGAGTGTGTATGTGTGTGCGCGTTTATTCATAAACATATTGTTAAATATATATAATTCGCAACATACCAACGCTTAAGCTGTTGGGCAGAAATGTAAAACTAAATTTTTGGTGATTAATGGTACTAGGGAAGACAAAGAACCCATAGTATGTAATTCTGATGTGATTAGTTACTGTAATCAGTACATTTATCTGGGCAGTCCTTTTACGGATGATGGTTCTCCCACAACAGCTATCAAGCAGCGTGCAATAAGTAAAATGTGTCATACTCTGAAATTTATTTCATTTATAAGTAGAAACAATGATGTGCCATTTTAGTTAAGAAGAAAATTTTTGATGCTGCTATTATGTCAACTATATTATATTCATGTGAGTCATGGCTAAATGGTGATATTAAACCCATCGAAAAGCAATATAAATGGTGTATTAAACAACTTTTGGGGGTCAGAAAAACTACTAATAATGACGTATGTATGGTAGAACTGGGACTTCCGCCGATGAGGGCATTAATAAAATCGAGGCAAAGAAGATTCTTCAAAAAGATGTGGCTTGAAAGGAATAATATGGATGATGACCCTTTAATTCACGCCATGCGAATATTGATGAACTATAATGACTCTGTTTTGAGGTATATATGAAACCTTATCTCTGATAATACTGATGATATTGAGGAAGGAAAATGTGAACTGCAATTAAAGGTCAGAAACTCCAATTCCAATAGGATTGTGTTCTATAAAACTGTTAACCCAGATTTAGTCGTTCATGACATTTATACAAACCAATTAAGACTTAATGAAACAGAACGTGTATCATGGACAAGAATGCGGTTAAGTGCTCATTCGTTGGCAGTTGAGACAGGTCGGTGGAACAGAAGAGGTATAGGGGCGCCGTCTGCCGATGGATGAGAGGTTGTGTTCATGCGGTGAGGTCCAGACAGAGACTCATGTCATTGAAAATTGTCCACTTTCGTTACAGATCAGGCAGACATAACGTTACCACAGCTTTAGACTTGCTAGTAACCAGAACCGATTATGATGTAGTATGTAAAATTGTACATAAGCTTCTTTCCTTGTATTGAATGTAACACGTTGTTATTATGTGTAAAATGTAATTACAGGAACCTTGTTGATGTCGTATAGTTAAATTGGTTTTGTTTTAGTTTTAGTACAATATATGTGTGATTGAAATTCATTTAGTTTGTATAAGAGATTGTACAAAATCCTCTGTACTTAATTTTGTAATTTGGACCAAATACTCTTTTGTAAAATTCATATTATTTTGTATTGTGGTCAATAAAAATATCTATCTATCTATCTATCTATCTATCTATCTATCTATTCAGTGATCCCGCAGACGTCTGTATCATTGATGCAAATAGCTGTTCTGTGCAAATTCAGCCTTTCGTTTCTCCGACTGAAAACCGAAACATTTAAGTGGGTGGTTATTAAATGCAAATGTTTCGGAGTCCACGTTAATTCTTTGCCCATGAGGTTCCAAGACGTAGCGCTCCCCGTTGCTCTGCACTTCATTCTGTCCGCCCTCAGATCTAAACTACTACAGAAGCTAGGGGGCTGCAAATTGGTATGTTGATCATCCATCGTCCAATCATCAGGTATATCAAATTGCAATCTTATAAGCTCGGTAGTTTTAATTTTATCTAAGGTTGAAGTTAGCAATTTATCGCGCATCTGGCAGCGCTCTCCGGAGCCATGGGACGCACTATCACTCTACCGCATCTGGTGAGCAACTGAGAGAGCTGACGGTCGTAGCTGATGACTTTACGCAGCATTATGCGTTGTACAGACGACTCGATTTTTTTGCTTACTTAAAATACAACTACGAAAAGTCATAATGGCGTGAGTCTGATTAAATTTAACATGTCGGTCAAACTGGAGAATTGTGCTTCGACTAAACAGACTTAAAATTGGCAGAAAACTTCCTTTTCATAAAACGTATACCTTGTGGTGTGAAGAATTTAAGGCGCCTCCGTTTCAAAAAGGACATGCTTGTTACCAAGCCGCCACCCTCTCTCTCTCTCTCTCTCTCTCTCACTAAGAACGTATTGCATCTTCTTCCAATACTGTCCTTTCTTTCACTTTGGAGAACACAAAGCAAACGCTTATGAACGATCCCTGCAATACCCTCTGGGCGTGCATATTGTTCTTTCAGAAGAGTGTCAACGGAAGCAATATAAGCCACAATTTTTTTTTTCTCGCGAAGCGAAAAATACGAAAATCGTTACCAAACATCTTTCTTTGCTACTTGTAAAGAAGCCCTTCGGGGAAGGTAACACTTCCTCGCTCATTTTACGACGGACGAAAAAAAAAAAAAAAAAAAAAAAAAAAAAAAAAAAAAAATAAATAAAAAAGGGGGCTAATTTCTATCGGAGAGAGTCATTTCCGAAGATCAAATGTCTTTCAGATTGCTGTTGCAGTCTCTCAACTTCATTTGGCCAACACATCATAAGCTTCATGTCTCGCTTTCTCTCGGCTCACCTTAAGGGCGAGGCTCTTTGTGAGGGTCTCCTGTTTGTAGTCTTCAGTCAATGAGAGAGTTACAAGGATTAGGATGTCTCAAAGACATTTTGTGCTCAATTATCTGTAGGAGCAGGTTTTACTGTGCATTCACAGTGTCCTTCTAATGATTTTGTCTAACATTCTTTTAAACTCTTCCACACTGTTGCTGTTTACAACTTCTGGTGGCAGTTTATTCCATGTGTCACATATCTTGTATGTAAAGAAGTTCCCACAATCGGATGTGTTGTATCTCTTCAGTTCTAGTTTCCATCCATTATTTTTTGTCTGGTTATATATATATATATATATATATATATATATATATATATATATATATATATATATATATATATATAGAGATAGAGAGAGAGAGAGAGAGAGAGAGAGAGAGAGAGAGAGAGAGAGAGCGCTGAAAGCGTCCATGGTGATTACTGGAGTTTGTTTGTGTCAATACTTCATTGTAGAAATTGCTGTCCACTTGTTATATTTTGTATTATGTCTCTTTGTGGACAGATTTGTACTAATATTTGCATATTTTTTGTCAATAAAATAATTAGCTAACTAGAACCATTATGTCCACATCTGGGGCGCAATTTTTCCCCCCAGTGGCTGATTATAAAAAAAAAATGCCAAGAAATCGACACTGATCTTATTCAAGCAAGAACCTGGGTAAGGGACGTCGAGGTCTGTTAGGTAACTAGAGACAAATGTTTCGCGCGCACAAGCACGATCAGATAAAGAATATGAACAACTGGTGTTAGTTTATTCGTTTGCTATTTGCATTTCGTATCGTAGGATGACGACGTTTTCCGCTGTCATCCAGCAAGAAACGAAATGGATGACAAGGCGGACTTCCTGTCCCATAAACATATCTGTTTCTTTGCCTTCGATTAAAAGGGGAAATTCTCTTCTTCTTCTCGTCTCGTCTCGTCTCTCTCTCTCTCTCTCTCTCTCTCTCTCTCTCTCTCTTTCCTCCTTGAGGCAACGCAATTTGAGGCCCTGAAATACGAAGGAAGCGAAATGGGAAATCCACTTTATGGAGCCTTTTGTGTGTGTGTGTGTGTGTGTGTGTGTGTGTGTGTGTGTTCTGATGTGATTGTTGAACGAGGGCAATCGTAAACGCCCGCTGACGTATCTTATGGTACCTATGCACGCGAACTTGTACTCACTATGTATAAAGAGAAAGAAAAGTAAACAGAGTCAGAAATACAGAGATCCTGAGATATATATACATATAAATACATATGTGCATTGCTAGCCTTCTCTTTGTCTCTCTTATATATATATATATATATATATATATATATATATATATATATATATATATATATATATTACACATCGAGCTACAAATGTCCTTTACTATCTAATTCGCTCTACCTCGGAATTAATATATTTTCATATATGCTTAACCGAAGGGGAATTTTTTAGGCGATAAGAGAATTGTCGGCTCCCGGGCGAGAACCCTTGAAACCATACAAATCCAGGACGACAGTGAAGCTTTTACCTACCCCACCACCGCAAGAGGCTATAAGTTTATGCCGTCTCTCACCCTCAAATACCTTTCGCGCTCAGGTATTCGTTGATTTGGAGACAGCATCAACCCCCTTCTACCTCGGTAGCGTTGTAGTGCTTTTGACAGCACGTAGCATTATGTGAGTCATATCACATTACCGTGATTCATATACATACATCTGGACATTTGTAGCTCGATGTATGTATATGAATCACGGTAATGTGATATGACTCATTATATATATATATATATATATATATATATATAGTATATATATATATATATATATATATATATATATAAATAAATATATATATATATATATATATATATATATATATAGATATATATATATATATATAAATATAAATATATATATATAATATATTATATATATATATATATATATATATATATATATATATATATATATATATATATATATATATATATATATATATATATATATTTCTGGTGAAATATACGCAGACTTCCTTCTTCCATTTATTGAATTTTGTCACGACAGCTGTTTCGCCTTATGGCATTATCAAGCGACTACTGACTTACAATCTGACCTTTCGGCCTATTTATCTCATCGTGTGGGAGGTATGACCTCGAGGTATGGGTACTGGTTAGTCTAGGGATTAACAGCTTAAGGGCGTTGTTTTAGTTACAATGAATATAAGGACATATGTACTGCGACAATAAGAGTGAAAGTTTAAACAGTGGTTAAATAAATATTCAAAATACAATGCCATGTGCTAGAGTTTCCTTAAATGTATGTTTAAAATTTAATATGTTACATGTTGGTTTTAGATAAAAATTACAAAATTACATACAGGAATGAAAATGAATATAGAAATCTAAATACGGGAGTACAAATATATGTATATATTTTATAGCATGCATAAAGGTACAAGAGATAATTTCTGTTTATACATAAATGTGTATGATTTAATTGAGTGTGTGTGTGTGTGTGTGGTGTGTGGTGGTTGTGTGGTGTGTGTCCAAAATGGTCTACGTTGGTTAACGGTTGCTGATTCGTGTTGGGCGGGGTCTCAGCGACCTGAGTAAGGATGTTACTTGACTTTCGCTGACGCTGGGTCTTCTCATGCCTTCCAAGGGGCGCGATGTTCTCGGTGGATTGGGGCGCGCTGTCTGGTCCCTGTTGGCTTGGGTATTCCTTCTCCTGCTGGAGGGGAGTATATGGTCCGATTCTTGTTGGACGTTCAAGGTCGGCTTCTGAATAGCGATGCTCACTGCTTCCGTTATTAAGAGGCGACCGTAGTTGTCTTCTCTGTGTACGACCTGGGTGCCTTCTATGAGCTCTTGTATGAGCCAGCAGACGTCTCCGAAGGGTCGTTGTAGTGTGCCCGATGTAGTTTTGGCTGTGAGGTTTACACACCTCCTCTGGACAAGTAAATTTGTAAACTACATTCGTGCACATCTCCTTCGGTCCCCCCGGAGCGGTGCTGTTCTTCATTATTAAGGCTGCTACAAGGTTGGGCTTACTATATATCCTGAGGCTTATTTTATGGTAAGGGGCACCGCACGAACACAACCAGAGGAGGTGTGTAAACCTCACAGCCAAAACTACATCGGGCACACTACAACGACCCTTCGGAGGACGTCTGCTGGCTCATAGAAATCAAGGGGCCATCCATCAACATTACATAGATGTTCACGACAGGAAGCCATCTCTACAAGAGCTCATAGAAGGCACCCAGGTCGTACACAGAGAAGACAACTACGGTCGCCTCTTAATAACGGAAGCAGTGAGCATCGCTATTCAGAAGCCGACCTTGAACGTCCAACAAGAATCGGACCATATACTCCCCTCCAGCAGGAGAAGGAATACCCAAGCCAACAGGGACCAGACAGCGCGCCCCAATCCACCGAGAACATCGCGCCCCTTGGAAGGCATGAGAAGACCCAGCGTCAGCGAAAGTCAAGTAACATCCTTACTCAGGTCGCTGAGACCCCGCCCAACACGAATCAGCAACCGTTAACCAACGTAGACCATTTTGGACATACACACACACACACACACACACACACACACACTCAAATTTAAATCATACACATTTATGTATAAACAGAAATTATCTCTTGTACCTTTATGCATGCTATAAAAATAGTCTATACATATATTTGTACTCCCGTATTTAGATTTCTATATTCATTTTCATTCCTGTATGTAATTTTGTAATTTTTATCTAAAACCAACATGTAACATATTAAATTTTAAACATACATTTAAGGAAACTCTAGCACATGGCATTGTATTTTGAATATTTATTTAAAACCACTTG